>NC_060250.1:135719134-136021204 GCF_921293095.1 Ischnura elegans
GCATTGAAAAGTTATGCATTTGACGTCATTATGCGTATAAATATCGGATAAAATCTCTGATTATGCTGTATTTCCCGTAAAAACTCGGATTAGTTTGTCCGTCAGCGACGCGAGTGGCGACTTTTGCAAACCCATTTAAATGCACGTCGAATAAAAACATATCTATAGGACAACTTGCACATCCTCTTTTGTAATATTCGTGGTGAGAACTGTAGTTGAAAGGCGCAAACCAGCGTTGAGTAGCATTGATTGTGGTGTTTTTCAACCATTGTTTCATTGTTACGTTGTGTTACTGAGTTTCTGTGACTTATGTGACAAAGGCACTCCTAATATCAGTGCTGATGTGTCTTAAGCGCAACAGAAGTCCAAAATAGATAAATTCATTTACGATGGAACAGGGCACAACGGTGGAAAAACATTAAAAATGAATAAAGTAACACATTGAAATCCATGGAGACCACCCGTTTTTCATTCATGGAAGGCGTGGAATACTATTCTATCGTTGTTTAAAATGAAGATTGTGAAGGATCACTACATACTCAAATGGCAGTTCGTTTAAGGCTCAATTGAGGGTTGACATTGATTGGCTGGTGGATCTTTAACGCTTTCCTTATCCATTCCTATTCTCCCAATGCGTTTTCCATTTTCTTGTCAAAACTTATCGTGGCCTATTGTAGATTTCCGGACTCAATGGTAAATTTACGGCTCTTCCTCTCCTGATTTAATGATCGCCATCTACGCGACAAATATGTTTGCCCTACTTCCGTTCTTCCCTTGTCTTAGCACAATTTGATTTCCAGATTGAAGCATTTTACGGCTTCCCTATTTGCTGGGCTGTAAAAAGAAGTTTTTGACGGCCTATAATTTCCTCTTGTCTTCCTTGGCCAGCATTTTATCCCTTCTGCGAAAAGTGGTGCAAGCATTTTTTCTTTGAAGTCTTCCAATTGTGCCTCTTTTAGGCGTAGTGACTCGTAGTTTCGCCTCCTTACTTAACCTCTCTCCATCCACAATTCATCGATTTTAATCTCATGCCTACCATTCCAGTTATCGCCAATTCCTACATTAATTTTTTCTGTACTTTTTATGCTGGAGTATGACGCTTATTTTTGTCTTTTTCTTTTACACTTTTTTTCCAGCCTAATAAATATGTTTTTATAATTCCTGTATTTATCAATGAAATTAAATATCTGGATAATTTTGATTGCTCAAAATGAAAACAGCGATTTTCTTCTATGTTGATGACATTTATTACTCGTTTACAGTTTTATTGGTGCTCGGATCTTTCGTGGGATACTTGCATGAGCGCTGTCGAGAGGACTTTGTTATGTGCAACATAATGCCCGTCGTATGGGACGGAAAACCAAAGACCCCAAGCTCTTATCGTCAATGGTGTGTTATTAAGTATGTCTTGAATCTTCAAAGGAGAGATTCATTAGCAAACATTTTGCTCACATTTGAATATGGTGTATATTTATCTTTTTTCTAGTATGCCTTTTTTAATATCCAAAACACACCATGACAGATTAGCGTACTTCATTTTCCGCAATGACATGATTATAAGGATGCTTCACATTTTTTGTATGCCCTTGCTAAAAGATGAGCCGATACAAATAGAATGCGGACAAAGGACCTCATAGACAAAATCTCCTCATAGAGTATGTAGATTATTTTTTTATTGATTTGCGATAGAATGAAAGCGATATAATTTTTCTCAATATTGCCTAAGGTTTATGTGCATTCCCTTCGCGTTGTTTGTTTATAATTTGTATTAGATTTGTTATTGAACCACCTTATTACTTTTAATTACGATTCTTCCTAAACTCCGTCCGTCGGATGGGACGTTAAACTGTGGACCTCTTGGTTCTTTTCGTTGAGAGCAGGTTGATTCAGACGCCGGGTTTCTCTCCATCCTTCCTCCCCTACTCTTCCTTCATGGTGAAAACGACCTTAGCTCTCGATGGGCTCCTCAAAATCCCATACCGTTCTTTTTTCGCTAAACATTCAATTTTATCTCGGTCAAAAAGTAAATCAAGTATTCCTTGGACACCATCCAATATTTCCGAAAAGGATCTTCCTTCAGCATCTATCTTCGTGTTTTATGCTACTATTTGCTTTTTATTCCCCGCCAAGCTATTTTATATTCTCCGGTGCACTTGATGTAGCAAATCACGAGTCCGTATTACCTTCGCAATCTCCTTCCCGATTTCCACTGCTTCCTTAGCGCTCTCAGAAATGGAGGCGGCGATTCCGTCTTTGGATGCCCTAACAACTTACTTCCTCCGCTGCTTTTACTGCCCGGGATATCTTAAATTTCTCGACCCGAAACGTGCGCTCCAGAGGGGACCCGACTTATTTCCTCGTGTGTTTGTGTGTGTCTGTGTGCATACAGTTTGCCTCGCTGGGCGTTTATCACCTCGGCGCTGAATCCCACTCCCTCCCTTCTCTCTCTCGCTGTGACCACTCAGCCCTCCCATCCTTCTCGAGGCATTTCCCTCTCTTTATCTCTTTGTTTCGCATCGAATATACGCGATAAGGAGTCGTTCGGCTTACAAAAATAGTCCTATGTATAGGAATTAGATTTGAAGTAAAAATTCCAATATTTTGGTAAGTTATATCTTTAAAATTTTCCACATGTAAAGGCCCATCCATTAATATTTTATTTCTTTCAGTTTTGATTACTGTTTCTGTTTTTTTCCCAAATTCCAACTACATGTATTTTCTTAGATAATGTTTCCTATCTGTTTTTCGTATTAGCAGCTTTCATGTTTTAGAGGGAGCATGCATTTAAGTGTACCAGTAATTACAATGTTCTTCTTTTTACATTCCGGTGAATAATACCCTTCGAGCCTTCTTAATAGGTTTTGGCTGAGAATATTTTTTATCTAAAATGCTTTGCTTTAATCAGTTCATTTCCGTTTAAAAATTCATTATCGTGACCAAACTCATGCAGTTACAACCACCAATCAGATCTCTCTCCAAGCGCCACGTGCCATGAAAAACTGCCTCAGAGTTAGTAAATACGCCACTAAATTATTATTAAGAAAAATCTTAACCTTGCAAAGCTAGTATGTAATAAAAGGGGAACGAGTTGGATAGGAAATGAATGAAGAAATTAATTGATGAACGGATGAGTTAAACGTCTGCGGTCGCTGAAATTGGAACAATGCTTAGCTCAGCTCTTTTGTAAAATGTTATTGCTCGTAACTAATGGAGACGGGATTGCATTGTTTTTAATGAAATCCAATACTTATGCATAGCTACGAATTGTATTTATTTGCGTGTATGGTAAGATAGCGACTTACTCTCTTTGAATTTCTGCTCATACTTTCTACTCATTTCTGCTCTGCTCAGCGTGTTGATAGTTCATTTGCTCAGCACATGTGATTTTTCTGTTAGTGACTGGGCGTATATCGATGTGCGTGTAATGTTAAACCACTAGACCTTTAATATAAACCCCTCCCCTATATGCGCTATCTTCCCCCACCCCTCCTGCGTGAACCCTTCCCCCCACGCGCGCTTCCCTAATATCCTCGGCAGCGCCGCCACACGGCATTCTCCCCAACCACCTCACTCCTTCATTTCCTCCCGCTCCCTGACTGTAACTTTCCGCTCCATTTAGACTGCTTGTCTCATTTCGGCTGCTTTTCATGGCTCCTTTTTGTGTGTTCCCCACTGCAACCGAATCGGATGTAAGGGCAGGTATGTGCCAAAGTGGATAGGGGGCAGGTGGGGGGCCACGTTAAAGGGGAGGGGGATCGCCGTTTCTGGAAATTACGTTAATACAGGGACACGCTGTTGACGTGCGAAGGGATCTTAAAAGAGGGAGGGGGAAGGGTCCAAAGTGTAGGGCATGCACATTTTGGCCATAACAATTCTCTGTTGTCACTGTCAAAATAGAATGGACCTTGGATTGCCGAAAGGAAACTCATTTTTTTTCTGAAATATGCTTCCCCTGCGAATAATGTGGATGAACTCTTTTCGTGATTCCTGCCGGGTTAACGTATCCATATTAGCCAACGTTTCGAGCTCCGACTCGAGCTTCTTCCTCAGGGCTGCTGAATGTCGACTAATATGGATACTTCAACCCGGTGGGGATCCTGAAAAGAGTTTACCTAATTTTTCACTCTTACAAAATGTTAATTTTTGCGCAGCGAATTACAATTTAAACGTAATTTTCCACGAAACTGATAGAAACTCGGGAGAATCGGTCAAATCAATGTGGCAAAAGTACAAGCATGCTTTGCAGGTTAGTCAAAATTTTGTCATAGTTATAGTATATGGTCATGAATTTGTAAGCACAATTTATAGTTCCGTTCAAACATGAATGATTCACAATAGTGAATATATATTTGGTTTCTGGTCATCCCCATCATATGACTAGTTCCATATGAACGGCTCCTCTATTGTCCGCCGTGTTCTCCATTCTAATCAATTTTCAAAAGTCTCACCCTCCATATTATCCCTACTAAAAATATTTCCAAGGATATTTTCCTCTTACATATCTTGTTCATTGTTAACCTTTTTTATTCTATGTCTCCTATTTTTCGTAATTTTTACGTCCATTTCAATCCACGTCAAAATCATGTCTAAAGCCTTTTCATTTGTATTCTTTTATCTTCCCTTGTTGATGCTTCGTAAATTCGTGTTTTTCTTATTGAAACATTTTCCATAAGCTCATATTTTTATCCGCACTTCTACATCTTCATGTCTATTTTGAAAAACATTCTCCATAGCCCATAGCGGTTTTAACATTAATTTCTGTTGACCGTTTTCTTTCTGTTGTCAGCTACGGAAAGATGCCTATATCCCAATGTTCTTTGTGAAAGTGTTCAAAAGTTACAATATTTATGTTTAAGAATACATTCCCCATTCATTGCGATTTTTTTCTTCATATTCAGCACGAGCCAAAAATCGTGGGACAAGTTTAACGCAGCTCTCCTTAGCATCCTTAATGATCTTTCCTGTGTAACTCATTCGGAGACGTCCCTTTCCTTTCTTCCTTTCCACCCTTTCCTCGACGATTGTCTTCATCCGGCCATCAGAAGAATGGAGTCACGACATGACAAATGAGAGCTTTTAGCTTTAAAGACTAATTCTCTCCTAAATACGTACTTTTATTACCGTTATTCCCTTTAAATTAGGTCTCATGTATCATAAGGTATTCTTTTTATAACATCATTATTTTACACAGCATTGCCTTAAAGATGTTCCATGTACTTGAATTTTTTGTGTGAATTCTGAGAAGGAAAAATTATGAAAGGCTATAAGCACCCTTACTCCTGCTCTTTCGTTCGGAATAACGGAGTTTCACGCCAGAAGTTTATTCGATACCCAAAAGCCAATCAACCGGATTAAGTGACTGATTTAAAAAACGTATGGTGTGTGTTTTCGAAATATTTCTACTTCGCAAGCATAAAGATGCTACAAATATATGAGCTTGATATTGCTCGTTGTCAATGGTTTGACGGAAGAAGATGAAATTGAGAAGAAAGGGAAAGCGAAAATGGCCTCGTTAATCACTGGGGAGTGGAAAGGTGAGCGAGAAGCGGAAGATGGAGGCTCTATCATTTCGATTTTGCTTTTGACAGACAGCGCCCTGTTTTTTTAGCCACGGGAAGCTATTTTGGGGTTGAAACAGGTCACGAGTTGAATAGTGAGAATGGAGCACATGATCTTTCTACTTTCAGCCCATTGAAAATTGACTCTTTTTTCAGGTCCCTTATTTAATTTTTATATCGTTTTGCGTTAATTTACGTATGGAAATGTGAGGAATAAATGACGTTAAATTTTTTCCAAGGTCTCTTGTTTATTAAATCACGAGAAGCTTCAGGCACACTTCCTCCTCTCTGGCCGTTATACATTCCGTATTATTGAGTTATACGACAGTGGTCAAGTTCAGAGAGTGCTCTCAAATTTCTAAAAAAAATGTTGATTTGAAGTGACTAACTCAGAAGGTGGATGTTGGGTTGGTTATAAAATTTTCATTTTCACAACAGGTGAGAGTTAAAAAAAAACGAGACTGAAATAAAAGGCATTATGCATTATAACGATTTGCAGGCCGATGCTCTCTGTCTAAATGAGAGGGGGGGAATTTGTGGCATGGGAATCGTCTTACAAGCCACTGAGGGCTTGAAACTTGAGTGAGAGTTTGGTTTAGGGGAGGAGGGTGGATCGCTTCGGTTCGAGGGAAGGCAGACGGCGCCGCGGGTTTGTTTAAGCGTGGGAAGCTGTGTCGAGGGTGAAAAGTGGCGGCAAGAGATGAGAAATGAGGTGTTTTGGGGGAAAAGAGCGGTCGGGTCGGTCGGGAAATGTGATTGCGGCCGATTGCGAGAGGTGCGGGGCATAAGCGGTGGCTGGGATTGGATGTAAGAGAAGGGGGCGGGGTGGGAAGAAGAGTCAGCGAGGTGAGATTGAGGAGCTTAAAGGCGGAATGAATGGATGGGGAGCAGTGGAAGGAAAACTGTGAGGAGGGAAGGGAGCACCGCTCTGAATACGAACCGGAAGAAGTGCTGCGATGTGCTGGGATGGCAGCTAAAACTCGCTCTGATGCTGAGCTGATCTTCCGGATGAAGATTTTCCCTCTTTGCATTAGCATCCAAATGCAATATCCTTCTCGGACGCCCTCACATTCCTTGTAACCTTCCCTCATTTTACTTTCACCTTTACAGTGTCTATTTTATAACTTTCATTCATGAGATTAATCAAAAATATGCTGCCCATCTTCTATTTGTCTGCACCTTATAAGTAGTAGAAGATGTATGTCAAAGAATTGGAGGGAAATGACATACATTCCTAGTTACCATAGCATAGCACGAACGTAAGACATTGCGTTTCCTCCAGTTTTCCAGCATCAGTTTCCACCACATTTGCTCTCATTTCGCATTTTCCTACCCCCTTCATCATAGTCTTCACCGTTATCATAGTCAACTTTGATAGAAGATAAAAGAATACTATAGATCCTTAGAGATCCAGTTACAGTAAAGAATATGCCAATTTGGTGAAGCTTTAGTTGTTGAAATGTTTACTTCATCTATTTCATTCTCCTTTTCTAAACATATATTGATATTCAAACCAACTATAGCTAACACGTTTACTTTTGATTTCTTCCTTATTTATCTCATTCCATTGAATGTATTTCAGCCATCGATTCCTCAAGACTCTCTTCTTCTTCTTCTTTTCGTCGAGTTTTGATGCCAGTTGATGGTTCCATATGATGCTCCCCACCCTCTTGCTGATTGCATGGGAACTTCTCTGGCGATCATTTCCATCTTTCTTCCCCACATTCCCCTGCTTCTATATTTTGTATCTTCAAGATTTCTTTCCCCTTTGGCCTCCTCACCGAGCTGTGCTCATATATTTGCCTCCAAACTGCTCCCAACTCCCTCTCTCTTCTCCAGCTATCTTTCTCCCATCGCCCTCTGCAATCTTCCTATTCTCTCTTTCGCCCCTTCCTTTTCTTTCCTTTCTCGTTCCCTCCTCCTCCAAGAAGCACCAACACAGCCGATAGCCCCAACAGTGCTTCGGACACCAACCCTCCCAACCATTCCGAGATTTAACTTTTTCGGTAACGACCTCTGTCTATCCCCCGCTCTCTTTATACGTTTCTCTTGCACCCCGTAGCCTCTTTTTAACCGCTCCTGCTCCCCACCCCCCCCTGTTCACCTCAACACCACCACCCTCCCCTCCCCCCCCAACCTCCCCAAACAATATGACTTCGAAATATTTCCTCCAAACCGCCCCCTCCCACGCCTCCCTCGCCCGGACCCCTCTCCCCACCAAAACAATTGTATTACTTTTGATCATTCTTTACATCTGCTGCTGCTGCTGCCTCTCCTTATCTCTCTCTCCTCCGCCCACCCTATTTCTCCTTTTATCTTCTGACCTCTCTCTCTTCTTTCTTTTAGCCTCCCCCCCCCCCCCAAGAGACACACCTTCCTCCTCTTTTAATTCCCCGGGGCTTCCATATTTTCCCTTTTCTGTTTTTCGCTCCTTATTGTTTTGTCTCCGCCTATCCCCCCTCCCCAGCTACACGAGCAAGGGGGGAATGGATGGCCCCTAAAAAGTTTTCTCTCATAAAGGGAAAGAGAATAAAATTGGTCGACAGATGAGGGGCGTGGGGGTGGGAATGGATCTCATTTCATTTATTCTCCCCTAAGCAATAAAAGAAACAATTATTGTGTCACTCTGCATAGAAAAATTTTGCTTCTTTTACATCGATTAAGATGTTCATAAAAGCAATTGGGCCTTGAATGTTGTCTCCACCAATTGAGTAACCAGGCATTACTCAGCAAGAGAAATGAATGAGTGTATCTTCGAGCCTAAGAAATAACTCCTCTAAAATTGTGGCCATCATAGTCGTCTAATTAATCGGTGGTGAGAAGAGACGGTATTTGGCGGGCTAAATCCGAATTAAAAATCGAAAATTCCCTTGGCGCCATTTTTATGCCCGTTTTTTTTTCTCCGTGAAGGGATTGATTGTATGCTTAATCATCTTTCCTTGTATCATGAGTATGATATCAAGCGTGATCGTTTTGTTTCGTTTTAGGAGTGCACCGGATGCCTTTCTGCTGCAAAGTTCCGTAGCTTTGATAGAGTGCATTACTAATCGTATGTGCTTGTGCCTTCCTTTGGATCGTAACATCTGTAAATTAGAAAACCATCAGTACTAGCGTGTCAATGAGGTTGCCTATCGTGTTAAGGTGTCTGTCTTACGTAGATTTTTCATGTTTGAAACGCAGGTTTTCCCTGCTATGAAAAGGATCTTTTTTTGCCTCGAATCAATTTGCACTGCATGTATGGGCGAATTTGGAAAATTTTATAATTTTAATTCTCCTTTTAATAAAATTTATAGCACATTCCTATTATTTGCATTCCTATTATTGCGTCGCACATCTCAAATAACAGATGATTTGATAGCATCTACCCACCTTGTATTTCTCCCAATTAAGGAGCAGTAATATGGTGCATGTTTATAATTATTTTTGGAAACTTTTGTTGATAACTTATTTTGTGGTGCATGTAAATTTTGCCATGAACAACATGAGATGGAAAAGTAATTATATGTGGAATGGAAAATACTACTCGGCTAATAATGCTCAAGTGGAAATGCAAATGACAATTATCATTAGATCAGTAGATTAATTCATAAATACCGTAAGAAATGTTTTAAATTAGTGTTATAGCTTGTAATTCGTTGATATACTCTTCTTTTGGCAAATCGTAATTTTTTTCGTGATATCTTATTTTACCTATACTTATGTTTTCAATCATTATTGCAATCAAAGGCGGGTCATTTAATTTGCAAAAAAATTGTGGTAGAATAGTGTGGAGACCCCAAAACATTTCCGTTTTTACAATAAACTGGTTGAATTTTTATTAATTTGATATTAAAAATGAGAAATCACTGAAAAACAGCTCTCGGAATTTCAGCTCCAACTACACGGGTAATGGTTCATTTATAATTCTCCATCACTTGGGTTCTCTAGATTCTCCGTTGGAGTGCAAATATTTTTCAATCTTCTCGGCTTTCGGGATGAATATCCTCTAACTTACGGACACATCTCTTAGAGACATTGGTGTGAATGGTGATAGAAATATTTTATTCGATATTTTTGGTGACAGAAATATTTTATTCAATATTTTCACCTTTATCTTCTGGGTAATTGACTTTTATAATGTATCGCTTTGACGCTTCACGTTTTCGTGTCATTTGTACTAATAATTCGGATGGTATCCTCAGAAGTCTACTATCTAGAGATGTAACGCACACAATACAAGTACGTAAGCCGTTCTACTTTAACTTTTTGTAATCTGCTAATTTTTCAATCTTCCTCTTTAATACCACTTCATGAGAAAGTGTTAGTCCTGCGTTTGGCTGCTGATCGCGGCGTTCCGAATTCCAAATTTCGCTGTAACCTTGTCATACCCGCAAGCAAAATCCTCGGAAGTGCGAGGTGGCCAAGGGAAAGAAATGGCCCCTCCCCTTACCTTGAACGTGCGGAATTCACACGCCTGTGGCTTACATCGGTATGAGCCCTACCCTCACCTTACCAAACCAACCATCGGATTGAAACACTAAGTGAGTGACTTTACAGAAGTCTCGAGTTTTTTTCCCATTTGCCTCGGAATGTTTCCTCCATATCGTGTCCCGGGAGAAACTAAAACGGTAAAAGTAGAGAAAGCCTATTTGTTGGGACAATGGCTATTTCGGAAAAGGGATCGGGATTGCCGTGAACTCATTGAGCGGGCGGATCGAAGGGCGGCCATTTGCACTCGTCCTGACTCCAATCCTTCCTCACCCATCGGCCTCCTTTCTCCGAATCCTCTCTTCCTTCCTTCCTTCCTCCTGCTGCGATTCGTTTCCTTCTCCGCTAATGCGTCCACCACTTAGGCTATCCATCGCCTCATCCGCACACGCACGCACTCACGCTCCCTCCCTCCCCTCTTTCTCCGTTCATATACTCAACCCCAAACTACCCCTCACACTCTCCACCCATTTCATTCCTCTCACATCGAAAGCCGACATCCAATCCTTCTCCATCTTCTCTCTCTCTCTTTAAACCCCGTTCCCAACAGCATCACTTGCCTTAACTTGACCTAATATCACTTTAATGGATGACACATTTCTTTAATTACAGCTCAGACCGTCCATAAATTGTGGAGCTCCTTAAAAAGAACTATATTTAGTTGAAATGACTGTCGATAGACCTGAAAATCGTCTATGCTGCTGGCCAACGTCAACAGAAATTTGTCTTTTTCTCAAGTAATGACTATTCCTGCTCAGATTGTTTGCATTATGAGACGTTGTTTTAAGTTTTTCTTTGAAGTCCATAGTTACGCTAATTCAGGCTGTTGCCCTTTTAAGTTAAGTCAAGTGAAGTTGCTGCGGACGGGGCCTTACTCTTTCCATACCATCTCTCGAAGTTCTTTCCTTCCCGTAAGGTTGGAATCTCAGGGAACCTCCCCGGCCTACCACTTTGGTGGACTGAAGTGAGCGCCTCAAACGGAGGAAAAGGAACGAGGAGGTAGCGAGGGTGGTTGGGGAAGGATTGCCGTTTTAAGACGATGGGCGCCTCGGAAGGAAGGAGTGCGCTTTGCTCCTTTTCTCTATTCATTTACTTTTTTAACAGAGAGTTGGTTTCGTGGAAGTGCCTCTTATTCTTGGTTCAGTGATCTTGCCTGGGGGAATCTTATCCCATATTGAATCAATCGCTTTCAAAGTTATTTTTGGGAGTTTTCAGGCTAAAAGGACTCAAAGATCTCTCATGGCTGGTATTTAGTTACGATTGAGACTTATTCCTGATAATTTCCAGAAAAGTGTCTTAATACACAATATTTGTTTGCTTATCCTAGTCTCTCCTTACTCTTTTTAGGCTACTAGTCCTTCTTTATTTCCTTCCCGTTCTTGTTGATCGTTTCCTTGACGACGGTTTTCTCGCCAATGGCCTGCTTTCCTCTCCGCGTCGCACTTCGCACTGAGGAAGACAAAGGGGTGTGAACATTCAACGCGGGTCTCGCGGTGAGCACGCCCGCGACTCGTGTGTCTGGATGTCGCCTTGACTTCTATTCCGTGCTGACCGTGCTCTCTCGTGCCCTCGGTCGATGACCTCCACCTGCTCGCGTGTCACGCTCACGCGCCAGTCACCGCTGCTCCCAAAATACACTGCGCTCGTGGTATTTAAGAGCGAGAACACACGAAGCGTCGCGTCGTGTGTCTTGCTTTCAGGCCAAACGGGGACAGGGGTGGGTGCGGCCGGTGTTTTTAAGCCATGATTTAAGGTGTGATCGGCGTACGTTTGCCCCGCCTATGTTGATGTTGCAATCAGCCACGGTCAGGCAACGAATATCGTCTACATCCTAACCTGTTGTGAAGCAGCATGGTCGCTGAAACACTATCTAATTTAAATATACCGGCCAGCGGATTGGTGCAAATGTACCTGCGTCTATATACTGCCCCGCAAGCCTCCTCATAAGGCGTGTGGCAAGAGGTGTTAGGATAACAGATGTACACAGAGAAAGGAAAAGCTCTGGCGAAATACTACCTAGAATTTATTAAAGTGCCTTATTTTTTAGTGTGAAAACGAATTCCCTACACCTATCCGTTCAGCTATATATATCTCTTAATCTATCGCGTCTGTTCTAATACGATATTCTTTATTTCGTTCTGAAATATGGCAACTAAGGGATCTGGGACTGGTTGGATAAGGTTTGTACGTGTTCATTGCTGAAAAAGTTGCTAGAATCATTTAACACTTTTTGCCTGCTTGTATTTTTTTAATTAAATTTAACAAACGAAATGAATTAAAAACTCTGTTACGTACGAGTAATATTGCTTAAATAAATGTTGCTACGACCCTTAAAAAGAGTTTGAATTCAAATATGGCTTCAAATATAGGAGTTTAAATTGGCTCAGTACCTCTTAAATGTTTTGCGGCACCTTTGAGTGTTCTGATTCACTAAAACATTTTGGTTCGGAGGTCCCCTGTTATTTTCTGCAAATTTTATTGTAATGTCCATCCAGATTCAGCTGCAAATGTTTTCACTTCTTTAAATTCATTAAATGTGTTTTGTTAGCATTGATTGATTCAGCTATTAAAGAAAAATTCTCAAACCGTACGGTTATAAATATTTTCCTGACGATGATGAGTTTTCGTGATGTGGATGATATTCATAGTATTCTCAATTGTAACGAATTGAACTGAAAAGTTCAGAATTTTATAAATCATATAATCAGGGACATAAATTTTGGTGAACAGCTCCTATTATGGCTTATTTCTCCAAAGTGATATTCGGATCGTTTATCAGGTCAGTGTGGCGACTATTGTGAATCTATTAAGTGCGCAATGAGTTGTAACACTTTTATAGGCCGCATTAAGGATCTCCGTTTGTAATTAGTGGCTACGCCCATTTTACTTTTTTAGCGATTTAAATGATTTTATTTCCTTCACGATCTTAGATGATGTATCCAATTAATTTTGACCTTGGTTATCTCTCTCAAATTTGGCGTTTCGTTCTCGTGGTTGTGTATTTGGATTGTTACTGTGGGGCTAGCTATTGTGTGTTAATCGGCTATTCCCGCGCGCGAATTATCATCAATTCACACCGAGCAATCGGCCAGGTCCTTCACGTGATGCACTATTAAAGCCTTAACAACTCGTGTCACAGCGCTGTCGCATTCCACACACTGAATCACCGACCTTCTCTGACCTGTGTGCGCTCGCGACTGACGGGAATGAGCGCGGGATTCCCTCAAGCGGTCCATTCCATCCCACTCACTTGTCAGCATTTCGTCCAATGTGATTTAGGAGGTGGCATTTTTCTTTGACAATTCGAATTACTCTTCCCTTATTGTTAGCTACGATATTATTCTTCAATGATCTTGGACTCCAGTCTTGGACGTAATGAAGCATGATAATTAATTGTTTTATTGCGAGAATTTGATAATGGTTAAACCGAAAATTGGTTATTTATTTTGGAAACAAATTTACATAGAGTTGAAAATTGTTAGTTAGAGTTAAGTAAAGGGAATAGGTAAGCCTAGTCGCTACCAAAATTGGCAGCACGATAGAGCAGTAAAAATAATATTTGTGTGTATTCATTGTATAAATGTTCATAGAAAAAATGAAATCCTTTCTTGTGGAACTAAGAGATTTTATTTTGAAATATTTTAGTAGTAATCTCTATTGAGCGTTGAGATTTCTCCAAGACGGCCTTCTACGACAGATTTATAATATAGGTCACCATTCAACTCTTCTAGTATCCTATTGTCAGCGAATAGTAAAGAGTTAAGTATATTTTCAGTTATCACTTTTCAACTTCGGTTCGAATAAACCGATGAAGTGCTACAATGAATTTGACTTGAACCCGACGTATTCTTGCGTAAAACCCTATCGTACTTGCATCTGTCATCATGACATCATCTCAGAAACGAGATGGTTAGGTGACATGTGAAATGCTTTTGCGCTATTTTTATCAGACTAATGTTCAAATTTCTTTTGAAAATAGTCATCCAACTAAATGGCGTTCCAAATATTCGGCATAGTATATGTACTTTGAAGCGTATTCTGAAGATGGGCACCCTAATGATTTGCCTTGAATCATAAGTTGGAGCCGTTTGAAAAAAGAAAAACGTGGTTGCAGGTGTTTATCTTGTTGAGTTACCTGTGTGTCGTGTTCTCAAAAGGGGTAGTTGATTTTTTTATCTCAACTTACTCTTCGCAACCCTTGAAAGGAGAAATAATTAAGGACTCCTTCGTCCTCGCTGGCTGCTGCTCCTAACGACAGGGGACGGATGCCATCGTCTTGGTATCACTCTGAACCACGCGCACTTCTTCAGAGCTCGCTCGCTCTCCAAGCCCTCTCAGGGGCGCCGCTGCTGAAAAGACGATGGCCCTTTGCCTTCCCTCCATGCACCGTGAAAGTCGACAAGGGTCCTCGGGAGGACACTTTAAAGCCTCCTAACCTTCCCGACGACCACGGCCGAGGACACTCCAAAGTGAAAACATTTATTCGTTTTTTTGCTTAAATACAAGCAGAGAGAGAGCTTTTCCTCTCTTGAAAATTTAAAAATTTCACCTTTTTCATCCCCTGATGTATTCTCGTTTCTCACTAAAACGTAGCACTCCTTACTGTTTTTCGCACATTTAAAACTTTTATGCCGTCTTTCACTTATCCGTTTCGCGCCTGTTTGCTGCAGGCGTGTCTTTTTAGTGGCTTCTTGCCAATGTGCGCAAGTATTAAGCGCTTATAACTAATTGGTTTTTAGCTTTTTATCTTGGCGGTCGTTTTAAGGGGAAAAGGAAAATGCCAACATTGTTTGGGAAATTCCGATTTTCTAATATATTATAACTATCAGTATTATAATGGGGAGAAATATTTATTGAAAACATGTTTGTCCAATGAGTTTTCAGTACTTTATGCTTAAAATCGTGTTAAATGTTAATTTCATGAAGTTGTTCCATGACATTAAAAATTCTACGAATTAATTAGTATATGATTTATTCAACCTTGCACTTAACTTTCCTAATTTTCTTTAAATTCAGAAATAAGTCGAAAAACCTATTTTCCTCCTTCTCAGTATATATTGTGTTTTTCCGGTTCCTGCATCCAGTTAAAGCATATTTGTCTGCAAGAAATTTTGATGCGTAAATATAAAAAATATATAACTTACGTATTTGATAAGGGCGCATGCATTAAAATGCTAACTTATATCGCAATTGCAGCAGTCAACCTGATGGAAGCACTCATATTGCCAAATACTTGGCCGTCGCAGTGTATCGTTTTCTTATTTGCATCCGTCGCGTTAGAAAAGCGAGATGTCGCGTAAAATAAAATGCATTAAACCCGGCGACCCCACTAACGCGAGTACAGTGACGGCATTCCGCGTCAGACAAAGCAATTTTCAAGGGAAAAAAAATAAATGGCGGAGAGGCAAGAGGGAAAAAAACAACGTGTCGTCGTTAATTTCGAAAACAGGTCTCAACTCTCTCTATCTCTCTCTCGGCCTCCCCTCCCCCACCCCCTGCCTCTCTTCGTCACGTCGGGTTTCCCTTCTGCTGGAGATCACTCGAGTGCCGTCCCCACCCTCACATTCTGGACCGCTCTTCCCACCTTTTCCCACACTCCTGCATTCTCCTTATTCCCTTTTCGGCGCTCTCATGCCCTCCTCCTCCACCGCCGTCGCTGATGTAAATATGCTGCCGCAGAGGTGACGTTGCAAATTTGCAACGAACGAAGAGCAAAATAAAGAAAACGTTTTTTTTGTAATTCTGGGATAGATTGTAGAAAGGGATCAATACAATATGCCTCCAATTTCTTTTTGAGAGTGGTTATTCGAGTAGGTATTACTACAAAAAGTTGCAGGTAAAAGGTTATTACCAGATCAGGCTCTGGAGATAAAAGTGAAGTTGTCCAATTTAATTCAAGAAATAAGTATCCTTAAACTGTTTTAATCCATGATTAGTCTTTTAAATTCCCAACTCCGTGAAAATACCAAATCTTTCATCTCTTAAAAGGCTCGTATGAACTTTTTCCCTCCGATGTCTTCTCAAATGTAAATTAACTTTTCTTCCATTTTTTTGTTTCCTGTACGCTTACCTCGAATTACAAGGTTATTTTTTCAACGAATTAGATGGATAGCAGTCCCTGTTAGCAATATAAATTGCTGCTAAATTATTGGTGTTCGATAATTCAGTGTGATTGCGTAAGATGTGGAGGACTTAAGTATGTTGAGTAAAATGAGTAGGCTGTTAGTATCGTAAATATGAACAAGTTTCTTCTAAAATTTCTCATTTTCAATCTGGAAGTGTTCACAAAAACTGGAGAAAAATGAACTCTCTCTCTTAAATAAATAAATTCTCTGCGATTCAGATTGCCATCAGTAATCAATGAAGTTTTATAAATATCTTTGGGTTTTAGGATTAAAATTTTCCCATTTGTTTTGTGAAGCTCTTGAGGGTCTGGTCAAATTGCAAAGAAAACCTTCTTAGCCAGCGTAGAACTTGCCACCTGTAATCCATTGAAAGATTTTACATCTTAGTTTTTTTACCATCTAAATGTGCTTTTTAATACTATTGTTTGGGGGTTTCATAGACTAGTTTAGCGTCCCTTGGAGATCTCACGTGGTCGTCACAGCACCCTATGCTTACACACCCGTTTGCACCACCCTCCTTATTCCTTTCCGTACTTAGTAAAGTGTCGTTCCTGTCCGATAGCGCCCCCTCCAAAGGAACACGGTCACCAACACATGCAGCCTGGGGGAGCCCATTGAGCTCGTCTTTATTCACGTGGCCGACCGTTAATTGCTCAAATTACGGCCTCGCTTGCACCCTCTTCGTCGAGTGGCTCTGCCTTTCCCTTGGCGAGCCCCCCTCGCAGCGACTGAAGCACACACGGATAGGAGAGCGTGGAGGCTGTGGAGAGCGAAGCTTTTTGAAGTCTTGAGGCTGCTTGAGGTTCCCGTTCTACGTGATTTGCGGCGTTATCCGCAGCCGCGCCTCTGCACCCGCACCCCCGTCTTCTTCTCGCTTACGTGCTCCTTTGGCCATCTTTTTCGCGTGCGTGTTTTTTTTTCTTCTTCGTTTCCTCCACTTATTGAGTTGCGCGGTCGACGGCTGCTTTCCAACGATTTCGTTTAATTAGGGAAATCACGTCCTCGGTTGAAGTGTTCATTCAAATAAACTTTCAGCAATCCTGGCTTCGTTCGCTTGGTGGAAGTATCGGGAAATGGTTTTAATTGCTACGTTGTAACATTTCTGAGGTGGATGTTATCTTGTTTTAGATTTTGTAAGACACTGGAAGAGTGAAAATGAACATTTTCCGTTTCTGTAGATGTACTGTTTGGCTAACTTCCTTATCTAAAGAGCTCTTTCACATTCCTAGGTTTTTAGCAGTGTACTTTCAGGAAGTTGTAATGACGTGAGATGCATCATTTTATGAATAATGTAGAACTGTTCCTCGAAAATACAATGGAAAGTTAGTAACGTATACTTTATATGAAAGGATTAACTTTGTATTTTTTCGCGTGCATCAAAACGGAGGCTTTAAGTGGTCTTTGCGTAATGGCACCTGTATCTTGTGGCAATTGTTTCTAATTATAGGCACTCCTAGAGATGCCAATTAGGATTCTCTTAGACGTCTGAAACTACATTGACTACTAAATTTGGTTGATATAATGTTGCATGATTGCTCTGACTATTCTAAAACACTTCCTTGGTACCACAGTTTCAAGCTAGGAAATCATTAGAAAAAAATCGATTTCGTATTCTCATCATATTAGTATTAGATTATCACACAAAATAAATAGAATGCATATAGTTAAACTAAAATATTTATAATATACCTGAAATCGTGCTTAGTGGAGTAGTTTTAGCTGGTGGCCATCTCATTATAACCCGTGAAGTTTACTGAAACGGTGAGAAAATTGATTGGGATAATCTAGAAAATCAAATCCAAAATTTAGTTTTGGAACCCTCTAAGGATATCTCCTTGATTGAGGATAAACTCGCTGATTGCGTATGGAGCAGGTCTCGGGGTCGTTATATTCTTTCCGTGTTCATCTCATTTTGTTCCTATTGGATTATTCTTCCACTCCTCCTCCTATTTTCAGCGCTGCCTACGCAGGGATTCGTCTCCTGCGTCGGTCGCGCGTGTCTGCTCTTCCACGGATCGCTATTTCCCCCTGATAATCAATTCACTGAACTATTCGCTAATTCCATCTTCATCAAACAATCTCCCTCTTCTCCTCCTATCTCTCCTCCTTTGGCTCTCAGCTTTTCTCCCAATTAGGTTTCCTCTTTCTCGGAAAATTACGCCCAGCTAGTCCCTCACAAATTGAACCACCTCCCCGCTGATAAAACACTTTTTTCTCTCTTCTCCGATAAGCTTAATTTATCTTCAAATTAAACTCTGCGGTTACTCATGTTATTTGTAATATAATCTTTTGATGCTTATGCAATTCTAAATACTTTAAGCGTTAATATCCAACTTTTGTTTATATTTTTGGTCTTCTCGATATTCGTTCATTCACGTATTTATTAACATTGATACTCCACATGCATGTGGTTACTCTGGCGTAATGTGTCTTATGCTTTTTTAGTATTACCTACTGAACTTTCTCAAAGTGATATCTTGTTCCTTTGATTACTAGAATCAGGTTTCTTTTAATTTTCTTTGCTATATTCTTGTGTTCAGAAATAGATGAGTATTAATTTTGGGACACAACAAATACATTGTGGTTAACCATGTTTGTGATCAAATCTTTTAATGAGTTTTTGCGCTACTTCCGTAAAATATTTAGTTTTTATATTCGTTGAACAGTTATTTGGATTCAAAAATTTTTCTCATTACTTTTTGACGAAGATATCTAAGTATACTCTCATCCATCGACAATGATATAGTCGCTACTTACTTTATGCATCAATTTCTTGCAAGTATGAACAAGAGATAACAATGCAGGGATAATGTGTAAGGATTTGCGGTATTCAAAGAAATAAAATAAAAAAAATATACCTAATTTTTATGAGCGAAATAGATAATGTCACTTTGTGAACGAATCTATATTTATTGCTGTCGTCGTAATTATTTCTCCGGTACATGGGGAGGCATTTATTTCTCTAGTCTTGCATCTTAGGCTATTTTTCTTTCCCTCCTTTCCTGTATTATTTCTTATTTATTGCTCTTTACCATATTCGTCTCTCGCTGCTATCTTAGCCGCTCCTACTTGACATTGTGTCTGGCTCCTGAGCGTTCCACTTAAAGAATTTTTCGCGCCGTTGATCGAGCATAACTGGGTGGAAGGCGACGAAGTGATTTCAAGCAATTATTCTTGGAAACTTATTTGCTAAACGCTGCCGAGGACATTACTTCTCCAGGGAGGTAGGTATTAAGAGTACCAAATTATATATTTTTTATAAGCATATGTCCCTATATTTAGTTTTTGGACGCTTGCACTCAAAATAAGGTTTGTACTCCTTGTGCCTAATTTATCACGTAATGTATTTGAAAATGTATTCACTTGAATTTGCTAATGAAACATTCTTCATCCAATATTCATAATTTAATTACTTGAAATAAAACAGAAAAGTACTTGAAATTACAATGGCTACTTTTGTTATGTATCTTGTATATAACGACAATGGGTTTATAAGACAATACTTTCACTAACATTTTGGTTCAGTGTTCCCTGCGCCTAAATCTTCACGCAATTTATGCCCTAAGTTAATTTGTTCATATTAATAATTATTACTGTAATGATAATTCAAATCAAGTATTGTGGCGAATATATCCTCTTGGATTTTAATGAATACAGATTTTGTATCCAATATTCATTATTTATCTAATTAAAATAAAACAGACAAGTACTTGACACATCACTTGTCGCATTGGTTATATATCAATATAATGACGATGATGTATGAGTGGTTGCAACAATATTGAATTTGCATCTCAGAGAATTAGTTGATACCGTTACAAATGCCGTATATTTTGGAGAGGCTCCAGAAGCCAAATTTTACATGGTACCAGTTTCCTTAAATACACCTCTTAGTGTATAATCCGTGCTCTTGGCAAACAAATTGCTAGTTACTTCCCGAAATTATCATTCGATTGGATATAGTTAGTCAAGGTGACGGTCGTTTATTGATTCGGGTTTGCATAAATGCCCTGCTGTCCTTTGAGTTGGAGTACCTATGCTGCAAGAGATACGATTTAGAACCGAAAAGTTATTTCTGCCATCGTTAAAGCTCTCTCGGCGATAAACTCGATATTTAATTTTCCATCAATTCTTTCCTTATAGTTTTGTACCGTTCAATCAAAGCATAAAGGTTCAGTTAGTCCAAATTTTCGTTCGATTATTTCTGCAAAAGTAGATTACATCTCTCAATATGTCAGTGTGCATCAAAAAAATTTAAGTGACGAGTGACGATGTAATTCTGATTCCAGTTCAAATGCGAGCCTCTTGAGGAAAGAGTACACTGGGAAGCGTGAAACGGAATCTAAAAGCGAATATTTTCTGGAAAAAATACTCACTAACTGGGAAGATTTGGTGCTTGCTTTCCCATTTTTTCATCGTTAAGAAATTGACGAATTGTACGTGCGCCCTCGGAATTTTCATCGTAGCGTATTGAGTGAGTGCGTGGGGGAGTGGTCGGGGCTTGGGAGCCGTATTTTGATGCCTTGACAAATGCCGCGGCTTTTGGGGGTTATAAAAGGAGCGGGAGGGGAGGAAGAAGGGTTTATGGATGGCCATGGAATGAATGCCTCCGGCCACGACGACACGACGATGCTGTAAATTTTGCGAGCCATCCACAGTAGTGAGAGAGAGAGAGAGATAGAGAGAGAGAGAGAGAGAGTGGGGCACGCCCCCCCCCACCCCCTTTTATCCGATGCTTTATGCTCTTTCCTCCCCCTCCACTCCTAACCACCTATTCCAATTTCCTTCCTCCCTGCCCCTCAAACTCCACTCCCCTATACCCCTCCCCCGTCTGTATCCCGCTCCCATACGGTCGGCTTAAAGAGGGATTTGAAGAGGCTAATTGCCTTCCCTCTGGAAATGCATTGAAATACACCATCTAGCTCCCACTCTAAGGTGTTAATTCTATTTTATCGCACGAGTTCAACCGAACGCGTACTCGCATATCAATTCTACTCGGTCTATTGAAAGTAGCTGGTGGAAGAAGGGATTTAGCAGGGGCTTCAAGGTGGAGGACTTGGAAAATGTTTTCTTTTTAAGGTTATAGTTAAATATGCGCTTGGGAAATGTACCTCAAATGACTCCAATAAGGCTTTTTATTTTATACTCTTTAGCGAAATTTCTTCAAATTGAATGATCCTGGGGGCGTATAGTCCGATATACTGGGTATTTTGCGTATAAACTCTCTTCAAACGCATTGAAGCACAATTCTAGATGGTATTCTTTGGTGGTAATTCTATTTTTTCGTACGAATGAAGCCGAGCGGGCATTCTCATATCACATCAGTTGTGCGCGGTTATCGCGAGAAGCTAGTGGAAATAAGGTTAAAATGAGAACTGTAATGGAAGTGAGTCGAAAAATGATTTTCAAATGTAGGTGAGTTTGAAAAGTACGATAGTGATAATGAGAGATAAAGAGAGTGTCGCAGGGTGGTCTTTGTCTGGTATAGTAAACTTTCTCGGCATTTAATGATGATTCGGAGCATGCAGTCGGGTATAATGAGTATTTGGGCTGAGCCTTTACGTCCTTTCGAGTGCATTGAATTATACCATCAGTCAGTCATTATTACGCGTCGATTCTGTTTTACCATCCGTTCGTCCCTTAGGGTATTCACTTAAAAACTCGGGGCTTCTCATAGAAACAATAAGAGAAAAAGGGCTTTGAATTGGAGCTCAACATTTAAGGAAAGGAAAGTTCAGGTTTCAATTGCATGCCAAGGTTGTGTATCATTTTCTCTCTTAAAACTAGAAGCGTTGCAACTGTGGTATGATTTATCTCCGACAGGAAATATGAATGAATACGAATAATTTGCCAAATGAATGGACATATGAATTTGTTTTTCCCAATAGAACCAAAAAAAACTTAAATGAATGCTGGGCGGAACTTCTTACACCCATTTCCTCTTTTTCGTTAACAGCTGGTGTCCAACACCCCCTGCCACACGCTTATTGAGAAGGCTTCCGGAGTAGTATGTCAAATCAGATACTTTCCTTTATTGAAATGTTTTTAATGACTATGTTCGATGCAATAGTGGTTCACAAAATCGAGTTGTGATGGCTGCTGTCCTTTCCTCATGTCTCTGCCCTGTTCCCCCCCCCCCCCCCCTGCGTCGATGAACCTCTACACTCACCCACGAGGGCAATCTGTCCCATTCCTCTTTCCCTCTGTTTTGATCCGCAGTCTGAGAAACGACCTTACGAGGGTCTCTTAGAAAACGCCACTTACTCGTAAAGTGGAGGAAGAAAGAACGTAGACTGAGGAACTTGGAAGAAAAGGCAGACTGGGGGTGTGGTGGTGAAAGAGAAAAATCGCTTGAAAAAAATCCCGATGCTTCTTTGTGACGCGACGTCACGTTTGGTACTCGCGTTACCCCGCCCCGATTTCCTTTCGTTCCTTTCGTCGTCGCTATGATGTGTGATTGCTTGGATGCGGCCCACAGCACGTCCCAAACACTCTCTCTCTCTCTCCACTCTTCTTTCCATTCCCCTTTTCCTCTCACGGTGACATCCCAAGTGGAACCACCAAATACCATCACCACCACCACCACCAAACCTTGCGCTCCACATCCTATCCTCCCCTCCCGTATATTCCTCCGTCGCCTGCTTCGTAGTTTCGTGCCGTTTCCATAGTTACCACGTCGCCTCACTCCCGCATCTTTCCTCCCCCGCCTCCTTTTATACATTCCCGTCAATCCTTTCGCCCGGAAATTCTCTTCAAGCAATTGCAAGCTTGTCTCTCCCAATCCCTAAGGTGAAGGACCAATTCTATACTCGGCATGCTCCAGATGGAATGACTTCATTTTAATGTTTTTTTTCGAATAAAAAATCGTAAAATTAAATTTGTGCCAAAAGCGTTATCAGTGAAGGAGTTGAAATACTGAATCACATTTTTCTCGATATTTCTTCCTTCAAGAGTGCGTTACATTCCCGTATGATAGTGAAATTCATCTCAGACCGCTGGAAGTATTTCTTCCTCAGCTTTTATGCAGTTGCGTAGTTTTGAAGTGCTCATCGTGGGAGGTGGAAGAGAACTCTAGTGCCCCTGTGTAAAAATTGTGTGTATTTTTCATAGTAATTTAGTTTTCTTGATAGGAATGGATTGTGTTGAATGGCTATAATTTTTTTAGCTCAAGCATGTCGGATTACCTTGAATATGCCTCATGCTCATCCTTTACCAATCTTCTGCTCCTCTTCATTTATTCCCAGTTTGCCCTCCCTCTTAGGAAGAGCCACCAACAAACTCCCTCTCCCTCTTCAACCAACCAACCTGCTACTCTTTTACCTCTCAACTCGCAGGGGCGAACTTTCCGCCCTCCCTCCCCCCTCCCTCCAGCACTTTGCACTATTCCTTCCTCGCCCACACCACCTTCTTCCCTTCGGCCGCAAGACGGCACTGTGGTGGCGTGCGAGGAGGCAAAAGTTCATAATCTCCGGGAGGGTGGTAATCTCCTTCAAAACTCTTTAAAGTTGGGAGCGGAGAGAGTTCCCGTCTCCGAGGACCGAAGGGAGGGGGTGATTGTATTGGGGCTGGATTAGAGGAGAGTGGGGGCCAGTGGCCAGGCGGCTGAGGGGTGGGGGCTCTCTCCGAGGTGCGGATGGAATTCCTATCTTTGATTTCAATGCTGTTGTCGACAATAGGGGACGACGACAATTAAACTAAGCTTAAACTGCCCATTAGAGAAGTGTAAATAAATTTATATCGCATTTGGAAATTTATTTCAACTGAACTCCTCCAATGAAACTTTTTTTAAATCTTATTTTAAATAAAAACTTAGTAAATTTCACATGTGATTTTACTAACGACCAGTTTCGTCGCTGTGAGAAATCAGGGAGAGATTACAAGGGGAGAATATTTTACGAGAGCTTCCCCTGTATTTGAACATGACGATGTTGCACAGCCGCGAAACTGGTCGTTCGTAAAATCTTACGTGAAATTTACATTTTTTTATTTAAAATGAAGCAATTTCTCCAAGCCACTCCTCAAACCATCAGTTTTTTAATTATCATTTATCGATAAATACGTCTAATAATATCATACGTATGCAATCTATATTTATTTATTATCGCACTGTATGTTTTTTCTGCGTGGTCATCAAGATTTTAACCTTGTTTCTCAATTCCGCGAGTAGGTAAATTATTTCAGCTGTACCAATTAATGTGAAATAAACCCACCCGTGGGCCAGAGTAAACAAAACTAAAAAAAACCTCCTACGGTGTTCTCAGTACCTTCATCTTTGGTAACTGAGGGTAACTAAAAATATTGTCTTGAATTAAAAATGATATTTACTGTTTTGGATCTATAAGCCCCCTAGCACATTGAAAAAAAGTATTGAATTAATTACATATAAATACCAGTGCCAGGACATCAGCAATACGGACCACATTCCGGAGAAACACACTTAATACAAATAAAAGGACAATGGAAATAAATATTATGTCACAGAACGATGGAACTAATGGACCTATGGGTGGTTTGAAAATAATTTTTAATGGATAGAATCGATGACGAAGCCGTCAGAATGATTAGATACTGATAGTGGTTTATGATGAATCGAATTATTCAATGCAATGTACATTCGAGGAAAGAAATTGCATCAGTAAAACAAAGTTTAATATTTCTATATAGTTAAATGTTGAAAGTATGTCACCGCAAAGAAAATATAAAACGATGCAAGTGAATGCGTCGAGTACAGCCTATTTCTACAATGTTTTTCGTGCTGAGGAGTGGTATATATGACGCTTTGACCCCTGCCTGCGGTGTGGTGGCGTAGACCCACTAGGTAAGGGGCTTTTAGGGGTGGCATGTTGGAACACATTTGCTGGGACCACCTTCCTCTTTCATTGGGGGTGAGCGGGGGGGGGGTGAGGGAAGGGGAGGCAGACAGAGACAGCAGCGGTGGTGATCAGCGATCCGGGTGAAAAGTTCGACAAAAGTTCATCGTCGGGACATTTGGGGGGGTAGGGGTAGGGGGGTGGAGGGGGGAATGGGGAGAGACGCGCCTTTAGCTTCGGAGGAGGCCCACTTAGGAGGTTGGGAAACTTTGCTCCCTCCGAATGTTCTTCCATCTCTCGTTTGTTTTGACCATTTTTTTACAACTTATTAATTGCCTCTCTTCGTAATAAACTCAGGTAATTACCCTTTAAGCTTTCTATTAGACATTTTCATCTGCTAAATACACAAATTTGCTTGCTCTGAGCAGTGAGGCTTGTCATCGCACCGAGAAATTACCGTGCTGTGTACCCACTCATTCAGCGCAGAGGCATCCAATTAGCTAGTAGCATTTTGTTTATGGGGAAGGAGAAGTTTTAACTACTATGATAAAATTTTAACGAAAATTATCAGAGTAAGGGAGGTGAAGAATGCTCTTCACAGTGCAAAGCGGTTAAAGTTTTATCCGGTAAGATTTTCTAAAGTGTAACGCCATCAGGACTCAGTAATATTCTCTAAGTTATGAATTTGTTTCGTTTAATATGGCAAAGCATTGATTTCCTATCCTACAATATAATTAGTGACAGCCATGGCCATCTATTTTAGTATCTTAAGTCCGTGTGGTACTTAAATAAAATGAGATTCGTACGAGATGACGCGTACTAATAGGGTAATAGGGAGTAAAAAAGTACCCACGGGAATGTATGATTCATACCAATTACAGCTATATTGCATTATCCTCTTAGGAAATGAACAGCCTCCGAAATTCGCAAAATCTGCTCGAATGTGTGGCGGAAGTCTGGAGAATTTTGCGCTGTGAGTCGTTGGAAATCGTAAGCGAGCGAAATGTTTGGTGGCAGTGAAGTAGACAATGAAGTAAGCGAAGGAAAGATGACTTTGAGGAGTGTGTGTGGACGCGCGCTTTCGCGAAGGCAAGACGGAGTGAAGGTGAGTGAAGAGGAATTCGTGCGAATGCAGGGTCGACACGCTCTGTCTCTCATCCCACACTAACGCCGTTCGAAGCGAAGTCGACGGAGATGTAAGTAGGCTTTAAAAGGAATCAAGGACCGGGAGATATCCGGGTGGCGGCTAAAGATTTTAAGATAGATCCCCGAGCAGCTTTTGCGGAATTTTAGGCACTAGCTTAACCTTTTGTACGCAATTAACGTGAAAAACTCTTTATCAAGAGCTCTCAGGAGGCTGCTGGAGGCACTTGATTACTTCTGCCTTCTTGACTACAAAATAATTTTCGGCCGTAGCATTAGTTTGCGTTTTTTGAAACTGTAGTTCTTCGTTGTTTAAACTTTAAATTTCTTTTATACTAAAGTTTTATTAACAAAATAAAACCTGGCCTCCCTGTTTTCCTGTAAAATTTGACTTGTAAGATAAAAATCAATGTTCAAATATTACTTTGCCTTTAGATTTTAAAGAAATCGGCCGTTGATCCTCCTTACTGCTCAAGGAATGTTAAATTTCTCTGTATCTTTGTAATTACAGTTAAATTTATTTCCCAATAATTAATTACGTAATGTATTAAAAGGTTAGCGTAAAACATAAATAAATGAAATCATTACTTTGGTGTAAAATTTACATGTACTTAACTCTTATTTACTAATATGCTCGTAATTTTGTGATATTGTTGTCACTGTGCGCGAAACGTTCTTCGGGATAAATTTTCTCTCGAGTGCCACGTACCGACACAGTGGTGCAGGTACGCATCAAACTTATTATTTCGCTTACTTCTCGCGATGTAAAGTTGCCTTGGAAAAGAAATTACCGCAGAATTAAAGACAATCAGGTGTCTTTGTCTTAATTTGGATTTAGCTGTGTTGTCAGTGCTGCGAATCAAAATTAGGATTGAAGAACTCGTTGAGATAAAAATGAAGTAAAAATTAATTGTAAAAATCTCTCAAGCAGTGATTTGATACGAAGAGTAATTTCTGTCTTAGATGTCGCTGCATTAGTTCGGGGAAGTTAAACTACAGGCATTTTTACATATTTTGGTTTCGAGAATAATGGTTTTAGCATCTTACTTTTGTTGTTCATCACACAATTGAGTGAATATTAGTATTAACAGGTGACAAATAATTTTGTCCTCCTCTAAATTGCTGGAGTCAGATGTCATTTAGATCATAGCTCGAATAGGACTTGGCTCAGCCATCGGCCAAAATATTAGTTAGGTACTTATTTAACTAATGCAGTTATTTGGCAAAAAATCGTTGGGAAAAAATTTCACAGAGTATTGTATAGTGATATAGATGTGCCAGCAAAGCGATTGGTGTATGGTGATTACACGATTCCCATTAATTACAGCACGTTGGTTGGCGAAACCAATTTCTTTCTCTGTCCTACTTCCACGGGGCATCTGGTTATTCCACATCCCGTTTCTTAGCGAGGCGATGCGGGGTCCACCCTTATCCCATTTAGTGGCTAATTCATCGCTGAATTAATTATCCGTGTTAGCTGTCGCAGAGGGTCAGCTCGTAAAAGGAAGCAGTCTGTTGAGCAGGAGAAGGGACTGGTCCAGCCAATGAATGGACGGCATTTGGAAGCTGCGTGGGAGGGAGCTGATACGATGCGGTGGTTGCCCACGGAGAAATGACGAGAGACTCCCGCCCTTGGCTATCTTGTCATCTAAATGGAAGAGTGTCGTGGCAATAAGGGCCTCGTGTATTACATTAATGCTTTGGAGTTGAGCACCAAGTTCATCTGGCAGTTCGCCTTTGATCGATTGAATGGTCGACTGGAATGAATCCCTCCTGCTTTCTCCTTTCACCATTTGCCTCGCCAAACTTGAGAGATGATTCCTTTGGCTGTGAGCGCCGAGGATGTGCCGCAAAAATATCATAATCTGCGGGAGTTTACTGTATTTCCAGAGTTACTTCGTTGTTGGGGGAAAATGAAGGCAAGAGCTTATCCTCCTTTTTAATAACGCACTTAAGAATTTTTTTCGATTCATGGACTGAGCGAGTATCTAAAACATCTCTAGGTCTTTCAACATTCTTTTATTCAGAAAATTTTGTTGGATGAACTACTATTTTGCTCCTTGTATCGCAATTTGGGTAAAAAAAAATACTAAAATTCATTGGTGATGGTTTTCCGGGTTTACACCGCGTTGATACATGTTTTGCGGACGACAGTTTCGGGCGCGTTCCAGCTCCCGTCTTCGGGTCCAAATGATTTGCAGATCTGTGATCCTTATTTATTTACAGCTAGTCAGACGGATGTTGATTTTTAATTCCATTGTTGGAAAAGCCGTTTGAAAGATGAGGATAAAGGATAGCCGTCTTCCCTATTTCGTCATTTTCCACTGTCACTAAACATGGATTTTAAATATTTGATTCGTAGATAATTCTTTATTCTTTGGTATCTGAGGCTGTGAAAACAAAAACTTTGAATAAAGGCGTAAATAGAACTTTATTAAAATTAATTAAAAGATATTTCATAATGATTTTACATTTGCTGTATTATTGGCAATGACATTAGATTACTATTTCTATCTGCATCTATTTTCATTTGTGTGGAATCCGAAATCGGTTGCAATCAATGTTCTTATTTTATTTCATCCGCATCTATTCTCTTTTTATTGCTCATAACGTTAATATCAACATTATTTTTCTATTACCACCCCAGTTCCATCGGTAAGCAGTGCAACTGGCTAGTGTTGAAACTTAGTATGTAAGGGTACATAATAATGAATCTTACGAGTGGGCTATTAAGAACACTTTTTATTATCATTTCCTTCAAAATTTCCTATTCATTCTTCTCGGAAGAAAGGCGACTGTTTAATCTTGAACAAGAAAAAGTAGGAAGCATTAGGATTCATGCGGAAGCCCCGAATGCGAGGATAAAATCAGCACTCGCGAAATCTTTGCGTAAAATGATTCGGGCGGGATAGGGTTCATCTTGATTGCTATTAACGGAGCGAAGAATGAAATTGAGTTGGTATCTCGGCTCGGAAATCTCCATCCTCCACGCTCCCTCACAATGCTACTCACTCCGAAATTCCTTCTCTTCATCGTCATTTGCTCGCTCCCCCGCGCAACCCAAATCCACGCTCATTGTTTCTTTCCAGGGTTGTTTGCTATTTTATTTACTATGGTATATACTACACATAGGTAAACAAATGGCATTTTTGTGGAATTTTAGGATTCTCTTTTAAACTTTTAATAGTCATCTCTTATTTATTTCGGTTTAGGCCCGGCTTTATCAGGAAATCCTCTAGTGGACGGAAGCAGCTACGTTGCGTAGCCATCATCCAAATTGGCAAAATTCATTTGTGGACTGCGTAGAAGCACCATTAAGGAATGTTTTTGTATTCGTATAATGTTTGGGGACACAACCGATTGGTATTAAAATAATGTGTCGCGATTTCATTTCGATTTCATATTTCAACGTATTTTAATTTTAGAGAAAAAATCTTTGCCAGTTATCATTTGCCTTCTTAGGAAATGTTTATTCGGGGAAAAGTTGCATATTTTTATGAACGGAGAGAAGCGGTATTTTTGCCGACTCGTTTCCCTCTTCCGAATAGACTGCCGTCATTGGTGGCCAAGTCAAAAGCGCCAATGGGGAAGGAGGAACACGACTGCCACCGCCACTGCGCTCGTTCCGGCTCAATTAAGGCAGAGACTTCTCCATTACGATTCCCCGCGGGAGATGAACGCCGTAGACGCAGATAGGACGACGTCCTCGCAGTCTGTGTGCGGGATGATGCCTTTGTGTGGGTGGTGGAATTGGGAGGGTTGAGAATAGACTCAAGGAGAGGAGAGGAGGAGAAGCAAGTCATCAGTGGAGGCTGATCGTGGAGGAGGAGGATTTTGCGGAGGAGAGAGACCCCTCCTCTCGTTTCGGGGGGGGGGGGGATGATTTTGGTGCCATTTCCAAATTCGTGAAGCGAAATAATTCGCCGAGGAGGATTTCATGCGATTGATTAACGTTTATTTTCCTGCCGGGAAAGGAGTTGTGCTGGGGGATGTGGCGCTTGAATGTTGGTGCTTTCATCATTGACCGTAAAAAGAGAGAGGGGTATTAAGAGCGAGGATTACGTGTCCTGAAATAATAACTTCCCTTGCTGCGATCCAGCCATCAATTAGGTCCATGCATCGAAGATCACGTTTGTCATTGCTACTCCGCTCAGGGAAAACCGCTTTCGACAGAAGTGTTGCGATTAGATCGGGGTGGAATGCCAAGACATATCATTTGTTTAGTCGTTATCGACGATTGAACAACGTGATCGGTATCTAGGCTGCTTGAGTATCTTCTTGTATCGTATATTTTAGGACAACAAAATATTTTAATAACAGCAACGGAAAAATATAAATTGGTTCCCTCGGTGGTTCTTAAAATTATTTCCTAGAAATACTTAATTTCGATCTGATTTGAATGCAATTGTTAGCTTAGCTCTCCATTTAAAGTACCTTTAATTCATTAAATTTCCATATTCATTACTCGCGAGACAAAAGGCCTTCTTAGATAAAAAGTAGCTTTGCCTCATGTTTGACATTATATTTCATTACATCCGTTCTATTATGGCCGCCACTCCGTTTTTGGAAAATGTTTTGCCAAGATATTTATGTATTGTATTTATATATTTTGTTTAAATCCTGCAACTTACCTATTCTTTCAGTTGAATTAGAATTTAGAGTGAGTTTGAGGAATTGGGGCTGTCCCTGGAGAGAATTTTACTGAGTCCTTCACGGGTTTTACACCGGATTGCCACATCCATTGCGATCAGGGTTTCATTTGAAGGTTTGGATGTGGCGAACACTGAGTGGGGGGATCTTAAAAAACGGTTTAAGGCAGAAGAATGTCAGGTAAACGAGGGAGAGGAGGGAAGAGAATAGGCTATTTTTATACAGATATGAAGGGAGTAGGCCTTGTTGTGAATTCAAGAGGAAAGTCATTCAGTTTTAATGAAGAAAAAACTCTGAATCACCAAAAATCGAATGGAGGCCGGAGAAAAGCGTAGAGCAAGAAGGGATGGATGGATTCATTTATAAAGTCCTTAGAATTTTCTATAACCATGGTGGTGAAAAGGCCCGACCACAAACTTATGACATCAGATCTTGGAGAAACTTCCATATACCTAGACCGACGAATGAAATTTATCGACAGTCATACAATTACTTAGGGCCTAAATTGTTTAGTATGTTGCCGAGTAATGTAGCAAACTCGGAAAAAAGATGGGGATTTACATCCGCTGTAAAAAAATGGCTTATGAGGTGTGAGGAAGTAGAGTTTCTACTAAGAAAGGAGGGTTAAAAAGTTTACAATAAAAGGTAGGTATATTGTATATTCTATGTATGTAATTATGCGTTTATATAAGAAAAATTAGAAAAATAGTTATCCTTGTCCAAATATTTGAAATACGTTTTGTAATAATGAATGCAATCGGCAATAGAACAAATACTTGAATACAAAGAAATTTTACTCCTCATGTGTGCTAGCACCAGACCTATGTAAAAAGTTTAAGATGGTAGCCCCAAAACTACTCAAAGGGGTACCTATATATTCCAAAATTATTTAAGTATGTTCTAAAATGTAATATTTGATTGTAAATGGAATAAATTATATATTATTATTATAAGTGGGGACGGGAGAGGGGTAGGGGTAGGGGGCGGGTCGTCAGCGAGTGCGCCGGGGAATTCGGCGGTGGAGGAATGGGTGGCAGTGGGCGAGGGCGAGGTGGGGGGGAAGGGAGGCAGTATCGGAGAGGAGCCAGGATGTCGGGGTGGAGTGGGAGGAAGAATTGTGGATGGTTTGTAGTTGGGAAATGGATTGAAGCAGCAAGCGGCGGTGTCCGTCAATGCGCGTCCTTGCTTGCGCTGAGTCACTGTTACGCCTGGCCTCTTTGTGAGACGCCGTTTGTGAGACGATATTGCCGATAGTAATGGGGACCGAACGATATCGCATCGAATGAACGGCACTCAGTGGAATATCATTCAAGTAGAACGCTGTCATTGAGAGTGTTCAATATAGAATAATAGTCACATTAATATTTAACAGAGGTAGTTATGACAGTTGATAAAAAAAATCATCATACAATTAGCTTATAAAACATTTACATTTCTTATTGCGTCCATTTATACGTGGATCAAATCTAGTCAAGTAATTAACTGGGCCAGTATTGACTAATAAGTATATTTAGCTATAGAAGTCCCTTGTGGGTTTCGTAATGGCTTAGAGTAAAATATAATTAGAGTAAGGATATAATTTACATGGCTTGGACGTATAAATTATACCCTTAAATTTTCATATTCATTACTCGCGAAACTAGTGCCTTTTTTGTTTATGCTTTCGAATACGTTCGCATAAAAATCAAACAATAGCTATTCTCTTTGCGTCTCTCCTAAGTCTTACTGAATGGTCTTCTAAGTAAATGCATAAATAAAACTGTGATAATATAGCCTTCTTTTCGCCACTTCCACGATTCACGGCAGTGATACTTAACTTATTACCTTCTTACTTACAATTGTTATAATATAGGTTCGAATGATCTTTTTTAGTTTTCAATTTAATCGTACGAGCCAAAAAATTAAAATTCTCCCAGAAAAATTATGTAAAACAATTTGAGGTCAATAGCGAAGAATTTTCGATAAGAGGGCAATGAAAAACTAGATAGCGATACCTACGAAGAGATAGTTGTAATTGTTTTAGGGTTGTTAGTTCATAAAATATTATTTGTTAAAGCAAACTGTTCTTTATGTAATCCAGAGTCGACAACATACATGCGATTGTAGTCAATGAAACAAGTAATTGCGTAATTACTTTATCCTCACCTGTTGTGTATCTAATAAAGATTTCGACGGTTTGGTATTTCAATCAAAACTGAATGTGTTTTTTAATGAGTCAATTTTAGAAGGCAATATTTAATGATAATTTGTCAAGGAGTTCGTCCTCATTCCTTGCCTCATGAGTAAACGTAGGCCTCTCTTATACTTGGAGTTAGTTTTCTTTACTTTGCTGTGCATCCACCGGATGCAGTTCACGTATTTTTCAGACAGTAAAAGGCGTACGCATTCCTTCTTGGCTTCCTCTAGACCGTTCGTCATCTGTCTTTCTCGCAGCAGATGCGATCCTCTTGTCCCCGCCTCCCCCGTACCCCTGCGCAACCCCCTCGTCTCTTTCCTTGTACCGGGGCTGCATACATCTCCCCAGGAGATAATTAACTTAGGAGCGCCCGTTCGTCCTCCCCCCACCCCCTAGACCTCTCACCTCTCTCTTTCTTTTCTTCTCTTCTCTTCTTCCGCCCTTCACATCCGCGTTCGCTTCAATGCAATCTCCATCCTCCCAGAGCCGAATTTTCTCATCGCTTTCCTCTTCACACACACTCTCAGTTGCACGTTTTTCCTGATGTAATGGCTGAATAACAACGTGGCCAACTCTCTGGCCTTTTCTGAATGTATGACTTAATAACACCACCGCGTACGTTTGTTTTTCGGTTATGCTTCCAAAATGTCCTGAAAGAGGCATTGCAAAACTTGTTGGTGGAGGAGCATAGCATGTGATGGAAACATTTTAGAGGAGGCTGCATCATGGTACGATTTCTCTTCTACTGCAACAGCGCTTTCTTAGCTATTGAAACTTAGCTAAGTTATGTAACGTAACGCTGACTTTCAACCTATTTTAACTTTTGTATCAACCTTATGGATGCGTAACACTTTCCGAAATGAGGTTGTGGAATGGTTGCATTTATTTCAGCCATTTGGCCTTTTGGAAGCTGGCTGATCGATTTTGAAGCATATTTTGCATATGCTTCTAATCAATGGTAATAACAAAATTTTGAGCAAATGTCTTTAAAATATTACGAAAAAAATAAATTTATTGCTTAGGTTCAACGTGCTGTGGTTGCTAAGTAGACAATATATCATGTAGTTACAACAATGATACCCTATAAATAATGAATGTTATGTTTATATTTCTAAGGCACATTCTCGTTTTTGTTTACATTACTTGGACGTATTTTTATTTCCCTTTCGACCTATACGTGATTACTGCTGGACATTGAGAGCCCACCATGTAACTTTGCAGTGTGACATTCCCAGTGCGTTCAAGGAAAGACTTAGAATCTTATATTTTGACATTGTTCTATTGAGAAAAAATAGGATTTTTCATTATTTTTTCGTTTTTTTTTCTAAATCTTATGGAAGATGTTTTGAGAAATCTTGGAAAATGGGTTTGTTGGTAGTTTTTCATTTTTTCGTAAATAATTAATGATGAATCACATATACACACTTCGTCGCGCGTCTAAAAGTCATCTTAGGCATGCATAGCCGTCTTTTATTTTTAAAACTGACTTATCAGTTATGCGAAAGCTTTACATGAGATTTGAAAAATTATCTTGGTCTACCAAAACTCACGAGGCACAACCTAGGGTTTAACTAGTGAATTGCGTGTTGAAATCGGGGAATGTAGTAGCGATATGGCCATAAAAATTTTAATGAATGTTTATTTTAAAACTTATTCATAATTTTCATACTCCATTAATAGTGAGGAATGTATAGCTATGGTACGAAGTTAAATTGAGTGCAAGGATAGGGTAATGCCCGTATTCACAGTGTGCTCTTCCTCTTATTTACAATGATTCCCAACATCTCTTGCAGTATCTTACACGCTGTGGAACGACTGAAAATGTTCAAGGTAATCCTGCTGAGGTGGGTTTGCTGTCGAACCTAATTCGCGATATATGGTCGGGGCGGAGGAACGTGAATGCCATGAGATAACATCTTTTCGGCATCGTCGTTGTGGGTAGAACGAGTCTTCTGCTATTATTTCGGCCCAAACGCAAATCACGGCGAGCAGAATTTCTCTGCTATATTCAACGCACATGGAGGCTCTCACTTGTCTCGGAGGGCGAAAACAAAAGACATGAGAATTGCGGCTGCCGCGCGAGTACCTCTGCTACGTGAGACCACCCACCCCCTCCTCCCTTCACAAACCTCTTCATCCCCCGCCGCCCTCTGTCGCGAGGCCGAGTGCACTTCGTGAATCCCTTTGCATTTCTTCGCCGCGACACGAGCTCATTCATTGCTCGCTCCCCTGCCGCCCATTTTTTATTCCTCAGAAAATCCTTCCCTCTTCGTCGCTTTCTTTTCTTTTCCCCGTTTCATTCCCTCGCAAACTCTTCCCTCATTTTCTCCTATGAACTGCATTCAGCCTTCTCTTTTCTCTTCTGATTTTTTGCCTCTTAGCACGGCGGGAAGTTGAGTAGTGTGCTCAGGTGGCACTCATTAACGTGCAGTGATTGTTCGAAGTAGGTTGGTAAAATACGTTGATGGTTAACCACATGTTATTAAATCGATACTTTTGCGAATGTATTCGTTACGTCTGAAGTTTTTTGATACCCAAGCTATGCTTGTGTTTTTCATGGTATATTATCTTATTTTTATGGCTCATTATGCCCAAGGAGTGACCATAAATAGTATTGCTTTTATTTCTATTTTGCCTAAACGATGCAAACAACGTATCGTCTTTACCAGGAAATGCTACTTATTTGTCTTTCACTAAAGCTAAAGAATCTAACCCCGATAACACAACAGTACTGAATCGTAATTGCTCTCTCTCTATGGCTGTGATGGCATAAGTTTCTTAATCTTAATGATTGTAAGATTTATGCTGTTGTAATCGATTCATTAAACAGCGTATAAAGTAATAAGTTTAGCCGGGAAAATTAATTTGCGTCACGATATGATTTAACATCTAAAACACTTGTGTGTGTTTTGTTTAAATGAGCTCATTGGTCCGTTGCTTCCGGAATGGAATCGTTTCGCTGCAACTTTTACGAGGATAGTTGCAGAAGAAAATTAATCGTGTTCCAGGATGTAGAGTGTAAACCGGGATGTAGAATGTAATGGGTAAAGAATGGAATGTGTGAGTAATGAGAGGGGATAAACTTTAGCTTAGCTTAGAATGAAATGTTTTGCTGACGGAAGAGTTTCAAACAGCCTTTGTAATTTCACAAAATGTTTTGCACAAATGAGCGACAGAGTGCACTACATGTGTAATACGCAGATGATATCTCTGTTTATAATCTCATAGTTGTTACCAAATTGCTCCCTTTATAATTTAAAAAAGAAAGACGTCATTTGACGTTTAATAGTAATCCAGTAACTTACACTCTCCGTACATTATTTTTATGCAAAAACTATATTTAAGCTTTGAGTGTAGCTACCGATAAAAATGTAATATGAGTGAAGGAGGAAACGACCTTGGAAACCTTTTAAAATGCGGCTCTTTTTTACGATGGCATAAAACTGGAGGAAGGCTGACCTTGTCCTATAGAGACTGCGATGAGCGTCAATAAAACAATGAAATATTTATCACCAAGAGTGAGGGGTAATTATTAATTCCAAAAGGGTTTCAGATTTATTTTCTTTCGCGGCCGCCGTACCCCATCATTGGAGATGTCCATGGGAAATTGAGGCGACTATGCACCATCTCATATGAGAAAAAAATGGATTACGTGCTTATAAGATTAGACTTTTTTGGGTATTTGCTTACAACTAATTTATTAAAAAATCACTTTGATAAAATGCTGGTGAGCAATTCCCAGTTAAAGGCAAAGGAAAATGTTGACTAATGTTTACTCAATATGCTCTAAAAATCTCAAAATGATGGCTCGTTTTTTCGTCGAGTTGTACGATGCGGAAAAAGACAGGCTGAGTGGAAAAGAGTGTTGACTCCTTTTAACTGCATTTCATTTGTACTCGTACTTGTATCTCGATAATATGAACGTGGAGTCGATTAGGCACACCTATATAATATGGTATTTCCTGGAGTATAGGTCATTTAAACAAAAGTTAGCAGCCAACGTTTCGATTCATTTTCTTAAATCATCTTCAGGGCTATGTTAGAAAAAGTGTGAAACAATATAAAATACAGAGAATAAGACGATACACAATATTTATACATAAAGAAGGAACAATTGTTTTTTTTTATATAATACAATATAATTTAAAGAAATATGTATATATAAACATATATATAAGAACAGAATGTAATATACAAAAAATTTTGACATACCTCTAAACTTTGAACATAAATAAATATGTTCAAAGTTTAGAGGTATGTCAAATTTTTTGTATATTACATTCTGTTCTTATATATATATATATATATATATATATGTTTATATATACATATTTCTTTAAATTATATTGTATTATATATATAAAAAAACCAATTGTTCCTTCTTTATGTATAAATATTGTGTATCGTCTTATTCTCTGTATTTTATATTGTTTCACACTTTTTCTAACATAGCCCTGAAGATGAGTTAGGAAAATAAATCGAAACGTTGGCTGCTAACTTTTGTTTAAATGACCTATACTCCAGGAAATACCATATTATATATTAAATAAGGCCAAGAAAAGAAAAAAAAATAATGATTAGGCATACCTACATTGATTTTGATATCAACCATTATTGAGATGATGTGAAGGCAGTTTAATCCAGAACTAAAAGACCCTCGACCCCACTAGGCCACAATCGGTCGGTTGCTCACATGGAAAAGGGTCTTCGAAATCAGTGACCAATCATAGCCCACCTGATATCGAACCAATCAGAACCGACCTCTGATCCCCCAAGTGCCAAATTTATGCATCGCTACTTATGACCTGAAGACGCCAGCAGGATGGCTGGAAAACTGCCGTTAACCATGGGCAACGCAACGCGGAGGAACGCCCGAAAGCCGTGACTCTTATGAAGAAACGCCGTGGAAACCTCAGATCGAACTCTACAGCCAGCCATTTTCTATTCCTCGTTTCTGACGGAGAGGAATAGGCGAAGAGCCCGCACTCTTGCGGAGTGATCGGGAACCTGCGGCCGAGTGCGACGACGTGAATGTTAAGTGGTCGAGTACAGACACACTCGCCATTTTTCGCCGATCCTCAGATCGCTCCAACTGATCACAAATTCGAGCACTGGAGAACTTCACTCATAACAAGCATAAGCGCCTTTCTGAATCTCCCGAATCCGTTTGTACTCGGCGGTTGACTCGAGGCGAGGGAGCGGTCGAGGACAGTCGCACCATAAATAGGCCATGTCGAGGCTCGAGTGGAAGAAAACATTCGATTCCACGTTAGTGGCTAGCTGAATGAGAGGTAGGTGGATTGCGGGGTTAACACATTTGGAACCGAAACTTTTTCTTCGACATCATTGTTCATATTCTAATATTTCATGGTAAGTACGTCCGTGAAAACCTCCCATGAAGTCGATTTGGCGATCTTGCCTATGGTGGTTCACGAAAAAAAACAGGGTGCCCCTTGGGACCAATTAAGAGATTGTATCATCAATCATTTGGTTCTCACAGTTATTTATTGGATGGGTTTGTTGAATTTGCTTTTTTTGCGATTTCTTGTCTCTTGACCTATTAATTCTACAACTAGTTGTGATTCTTTGGTTCTTCGATACGCAGTCACACTTTTTCTTTCGAACAGATGTTTTTATGCTGTGGTTTCATTATAGCGATTCATTGTAAGCGACAAGACTCTTGTAAGTATTTCTTATAACCTACTCATTAATAACATATTTAAAGTAATTAAATATATAGATTATCGTATCTGATTTCCACTTAAAATTTAGAAAATATTCTTATTCATCTCATCTAATGTGACTGTTTTCCATTCGTGCTGCATCTGTTGAGAGATTCTCTTCTCTTTATTTTTGGCATAGTTAAATATACGCGAGAACTCACGTGGATTTCAGAATATATTATAATCACGTCATTATAATCACGTTGCTTTGCAATATTGATTTTTCTCTCAAAATTTATGTGGTAATGGCATTAATGACGCTCAAGGCATTAAGTGCCGGTATTGGTATTATTCCGACATGGAGTTTAATTCTTTGCTAGGAAGGATATGGGTCACCTTAGACAAATAGCAATGCCATTTGCAATTAGCACATATGTACCATTTAATCAAATGCCGAATTAATTTTTTGAGACTCTGTTCAAAATTTAATCATAGGTGACGTGCAAAAAGAACTCTCCTGAAGTTTAAGAGGAAAGGAAGTGACTTGCTGGGTGTAGTGAGTTGTTTTACCTCTCACAGTGAAACTGATTATAATTTGCTATAGTTATTATTACTGATACCGCTTTGTTGTTAAATCTTCGAGAGAAATAAAAGGGCTGTGTTAGCTAGTCGTAAATGAAGTTGCTTATTTCTATGGTCTCCCTGCGTTCCATGGAGTAATTCAGCTCAATGCTCGCGGCGGGTCACTCAATACGCGAGTAGTTAGCGGTAATCTGAGAGCTATTTGTGTCGATGTGGCTTGATCTACGACGGTAAGTCTATGACTGTGCTTGCGTGCATTGCAACCGAAACGGGAGGATTTCGAGGTCTTGGGCAATAACGCAGACATGAATCTTCAACGTGACCCGCGAATAAAATCTTTATTGCGGACCATAAAGAGTCAAGTCACGCTCACATCCAGAGTCCTCCTACGTCGCTTCGCTTATCTTTTAGGCGAACTTGCGAGGAAGGAAACACTTGTGCGATTGTCAACAGGAAGTGGCAAAGTCACGGAAACATATGCATGTAGTACTCTCGCCTGGCCTTTTTATTTCCTGTGGCCGTTTCCCGTCTATAATACTGTTCCCATGCGCTGTATTGTGTTAATCCCGAAGGCCGTCAGAAGGGACTAAGCCTTATATGCGAGAAACCAAGATAGTAGCTAAATTATTTTTTGTGGAAACGCTTTTCAAAATGAGTTGTGATGCCGTTTTGCCGTGAATTCAAGTTTAATGTGGATAAAAAAAATACTTTTGACGAGAGTATGCTGGAAATATCCCCTACGTAACAGTGGGAGAAAATTGCAACCGTTTGCATACAATTTGAAATTTTTACGCTTATCGTCATTGTGTGCAGATATGGGTCTATCAAAAGGGTAAAATTTTACGCTTTGGAAAGAAATAGGTCGAATAGAGTTGCGCTGAGGATAAAAATGTTGCCAAGAAAAGGACGAGAGACAATTAGCACGACAGCCTGTGGTTTACTTCTAATTTTCACCGCTCTGTTAGTGCAGTTTTGCTCTAAATTTGCGAATTTCCAATTCTTAAGGTGGACTCCCGTGTTTTCTTTTCTTTCTGCGTATTTATCAGTATTTTTTGATTCCTTACTTAGGTAAAGCTACGTGTGGCTATAATGTCGTCTAGATTCACGATTCACAGCTGCAGTACCTTAAGTAATATAAAAAGTGCCAAACATTTCGGGGTCAAAACTCGCTGTTTTTGGATATAGTCGGGTATAAAGGGTGAGTTTTTATTTTAAAAATGAAATCTATTTCGACCAATTAACATTTCCCTTAGTATTTTTATATTTATAAAAACATCAAAATTCATTTTGAAAGATTACCTATCGCAGGAAATACAATTAGATGTCTTTCTTCGACTGAAACCCTTGCAAATTGGAGAATTATAATCGAAGCAAATATTAATCAGGGCTTTGATCCCCACCGTAAGGGCCATCATGTTTTCGGTCTTCTTTTAAATCTCATCCCTCTCTCCTGGAGTACAGTTTGGGAATAGAGATTTCCATATACTATGCACGCGTGCTACCACGTTTGCTTTTGACTACAAAAGAGCTCCAAACAATGTGATGACAACAGGTGTCCAACATTAGGTAACTGTCATTTCGCTCCGTGGGGAGGTGTTGAGAATCCCGAATGGGCGACCGATGCCACGCGGTTTGTATTCATTCAGGCTGCGGAAGGAGATGGATTGAAAGTAATGGAAAGAAACGGCGATTGGTATCCAAATTACACTTTCAAACGCTGTTTTCCCCTTATTTATTTCCTCGAATAATTCTCAACCCCTCTTCAAATATCGGTGTAAATATAAAAAAATGTGTTCAAGATGGCCACGTAGTATCCAAAATCAGAGGCCAAAATGGCAACCCAATACACTTAACAGTATCAGAAATGGGAGAAATTTTAAAACGAAAAACTAATAAACAAACTTTTTTTGAAAGTATATTTATTGTCCGCGTGATTCAGCATAAACTGTGGTAAAAATAAAAGGTCAATGCATGCAATAATAAGGCTTTTACACGTACGCTATCCCCTGATCCAATACTGGCATTTCAATGTTGCAGGAACTGGAAATTGGTCAGGTTTTTACTTATTTCGAGCTTTCATGCGAAAATCACAATGGGATAATCTTTGAAATCACCAAATCCTTCAATTTTTATGTCACTCTACCCTCTAGGTCGCCATTCCATCCTTTGTTGTCCTAACTCTTCAGTTTTTCCTATCTATTAATTATTTTTAACGAGGCTTGTGTTCCATAAAAATAAGTTATTTTAGATCGATTAAAATTTAATTCAATTAAACATAGATCGATATCTCCTTGAGGAAACAGACACTCTTCACCTTGGAATGGATGATTTATGATGTTGTCGCCCTCGAAGTATTTGGACACACTCGCAAGTTGCATCCTCTTCATTTGAGAAGAAAAACAACATTATTGTAACTCTGGTCATTACATGGTGAAATATCTTCATATTTAAATTTTTGCTCTTTAAATTGCGCCTAATAACAAAGTTCACTCACCTATTCATTGCATAACTACGTATTATTATTCTGATTACTTTCATGACTTTGGATTTTGAACCGAGTAGCGGTGATGTAAGTTAATAATTATTTCCTAGGTTAAGTTTGCCATCGTCATCCTGGTGAATAGCTACATTTTTCATTATTGCGATGAGTATTTACGCTCCTAATAATTATTGTACTGTCTTGCACATTATAAAAAGATACTTGCCATTTGTAAATTTCATCCTTTCATTCATACCTCTTCAAGCATTAGCTCGGCGTAAAATTAAAAAAGAAAATGATATTCCCGTCCCTTGGATTTTTATTCGCCTTAGCATTGCGTCACATTAGGTTTTATTTTCGAATCGCACTAAAATGGCCTTTAACGTGCGATTTAGCGAACTTTCTAAGAAAGCAATTGAACAAATTAGGGTTATTTGTGTGTTAAGCTAAAGGTATTCTTGAAACCTAATTTAGCTATCTTGAAACGTGAACAATATTAAAGTGTCATTTTCTCCAGCCTTGTTCAAAGTTCATACTTCCTTCTATATCTGCTGAATTTTTTTTTGAAATGAGGCTCAAAGAAATGCGGTCCATATAATTTATTGGAGAATGCTATTTATTTTTCTTCCTCTATTTCCAATATTTATGAGGATATCTCTTCATTTCTTGCCTGTTTTTTTCATGTGTTTCTGACCGCTTATGCAGTGTATCTCCCCTCGCTTGATTGCCTCCCTCGACTCCGTTGCCTCGCAATACGAGTTGTGCTGCCCCTGAGGTTGGAAACAACCACTCCACGGCCCAACGTGCCCATCCACCAAGTCTGTGCACGTCGCCGTTGAAAAGGAATTTATTTTCAATTGAAGGGAGAGGTTGCGAGATTAGATGAGGCAGCCATGACCATGATCTCCCGCCGCTATCGCTATCCTGGCCATCGCTGATCTTGAACAATGGAACTGGTGTGGCACTGGAATATCGTATAACGATAAGGATATAGTGTCTTAGCTTGAAATACCATCGTTGGCTTCCTTGCTAGCATACGGAGGGATCTCAGAATGGAAGCGTAACAGTGCATAGAGATATTCCGGTGAAGTGTTTAGAGGCTAATTTATATATAGCCCCAAACCATAGAGCTCTGATGTAGTTCTTACCTCTCTGTTCCTTGTTATGAGTCATAGCCGACGCAATCGTTGAAAAAAATTTGGGTGCACAAGTAGATAGTTATAATCAAATGCTTCAACTGAAAAGGTTATTGTACAGATATAAGTCTCCTATGGTGAATACTCAATATTTATTCATTCATGTAGCAGATAATCACATGAACTTTGTTCTTAATTATTTGTAAACCGCCTTCTTGATGACTTTTGATGTTTTTCATTATATTTTTAGCTTTCGTGATTAACTTCGGGAATTATCACTTATATTTTGAATTAATTTGCTTGTTTTGAGGTAGAAGACCACTGTCGTAGAACTATGTGCGTATATCTTTAAGAAATGCAAAGATTTTTTTTTAATTTCATAGTACAAAAATAGTATATTTTTCATGCTTATGGAAGTCGAGAGCGACCCATTAGTCAACTTCACCTGAATTTAAATAGAAATATTGTTCCGCACGAAAGATACGTGGAGTACTTTTCAATGCAATTTCCGTTATGGACTTACGACTTTGAGGGCTGGCTTACGACAAAAGGAGTGAATCGTAGTGCTCTTGAATAGCTCACACGAACAGTGATAAGGGGGATTTTCCGTCCATCTGTGTCTGAATATAGTAACGTATACAGCATTTATGGTAATGATTAAACAGTAAAGAATTTCGGCATTGTGGTGTTTCGTAATATTTTCCCTAAATCCGTGGAGAAAATTGCAGTATGGCATCCTGTTTGTATACAGAGACCGTTGTGCGCTTAACTCATTTCTTTTTAAGGCCAGTAAATTTGTGAAAGCGTCCTGAAAAACAAAATGGGTAAAAGGTGGCTTTATTGCTCAGCATTAACATTCATTTAATAACGGCTGCTCGTATTCATACTTTCGTCATAATTCCTCCACTGAAAAGTAAAATTATTGCATAACCAGTGTCAAGCCAGGCAGCGTCAGATATTATAATGGTATGCATCGTTGCCATGTGCTGAAGTAGCTAGCCAATTCCTTTATCTTAAAGCCTCTCATTTGGAGTGGTCCCAGGGAAAAAAGCTCTGGGTATTTAAAGAAAATGCTTCGAAATATGTTTCTTTGATGTAATTCTTTGATGTATCAACATGCTCTTTTTTTTGCTTTACTTTTATTATATTAATGCACGTTTTTATATAATACTCACTTTGTAATTCATCTTGATTTTTAATTCAGAAGTATAGTTTGCTTCGTAATTATTATGTTGACTATTTACTTACCTCGAAGCGCGAGAAAAGTTAAACTTCTCATTTTGGTCTGTGGATCGACAGGTGTCGCCTTAGTAGGCGGGTTTATTGTATAGCAATGTGGGCGACTCAATTGCTACGGACTTGCCGTTGATCAAGAGAATTTCATCAGGGACGGATCCAGGAAAACAAAAGTACTCATGGATGCATCTATGGAAGCGTGCGTGCTAATCGTCTTTGATGACATCATCAGGTTTCATCATCGCCCCGCGCCACACGTTGATTGCGCAATGGAGATAGATACTTACGAGGGGGATTCAAACGTGTGGGCGACCAAAACATCGCAGCGTGGGCCGGAGAGGTGTAGGAGGGGGGGGGGGGGGTGCATGCAGTGGGTGAGGAAGAAGAAGGAATGTGGAAGGGGTGCTGACCCGTTTTGAGAGAAAGCCTCGCTTACTTGCTGCGCTGCTGCTGCTGGAGGTTATGATCCCGAGGTGACGTCATATGATACTTCCCTGCCAGTATTTTATTTTCGCGCCGTGACGTCACTCCGTTTGTCGGCAAGACGATCGCCTCTTGGCACACATTTCCCAATTTAGCAATCACTCATCCCAGGTCCTTTCTTCTCTCCACATTACGCTTTCGTGATGCGGATAATTGCCGCCCGGAGGAGCTGCATTCGCCTCTCCTCCGCGTCCCACATTCTCCCGGTGCCCCACGCACGCATTCACATCGAAAGTGACTTTATTTGGCGCCGCCGTTAAAAGTAAAAACAGTCGAAATCGACTGTAAAATGGGTGCAATTTACGATTGTCCGTCTGCCTTCGGATTCTCTCCTTCGCGTTTTTATTGTGGCAGACTTACGTGCCAGATGGTTGGACTACACGTCATTCCGACGTGAATTAGGAGGAAGGATTTCGGAATGGCCCTGAGAATATGAGCATCGGTGCCGTTTTCACGAGCACTGACATTGTCACGTGATCCTTTTTGTCATTAGAATGATTTTTATTTTTTGAGGACCAAGCAACGACTTATATTTCACATTTCGTTTCAGCCCAATAGGTACATTGGTCGTGATTTTTATGGCTTCATATATCGAATAATGCCAGAATGTGTCGTATTTAGTATCGGTTCTATGTCCAGAACACGTTGTCATAAACTCCTTCACTTCAAGCCAACGTTTAAGCATAGATTGAAATTACAAATTAATATCAAGTTCTTCGAATTATACGTAACTTAATGAAAATGTTGCGCAATTAGGCCTTGATAGACAAACTTTCCTTCGTTGGGGAAATTGCCATTCGTCATATAAGACTTACCAAGTACAGACTCGATCAAGGAACTCGTTCCGCGATTGGATGGGAATTACAATTGCAACTGTTTCTTTCTACTTGAATTATCGTCAATAGATTTATTTCACCAATTGATTGATGACCTCCGATGGCCAACCGAAGTGAGTGATTTCAAATATCTTCAAAGAAAGGTCAATCCCGTTATGACTCCTAAATTCATCCTGGTTACTTTTTTTAAACAATTATAGTGGGGTATGTTCAACAACAAACAGTTCCATATACGAGAAACTGTTCACTGAAGTGACCCAATATCTAAGACGATAATTAATATTCAAAGTAGTCACCGAAATTTTGCTTGAAGTGCACTTATTCTCCATTGAAATGCGCATTAAACAATTCTTTTCAGAGGGCAATGCTGAAAATAACTCACAAAGTATCACGTGAGAAATTAACTGTATGAAACAGTGCAAATGGTACACAGCAGAAGTAGACGTTCTTCTCTTCCTTAGCAATGCACAACAAGCTACATTATGTCGGGGTGAAGTCTTAGTACAATTACACATGTGGAAAATGCGGTCCCTTTTAAAGCAGGGAACGTTTGCTTGTGTTGGAAGCGTATTTCACGGATACGGAATGCATATTTATAGCGAGACCAATAAGAGCGTTTTTTAAATGATTAATATTAACGCTCTGATCACGCGCTCTGAGTCTCACCATTCCGTTGTTCTGTGCGAGTGGGCTCCTCTGTAATGACGAGAGGGCGCAGTCGGCGAAATTAGCGCTCCACGCCCTGCCATTTGCTCCATGCGATGGCGCTCAATATGGGCGCATAATTCTTTTCGTGGGAGAATGGAGAAGCCCGTCCCGGTTCACCTCTTTTTGTGCTCAGAACAAAAGGCTAATAGCCTAAAATACATCTCTGGGCCCCTATCAATTTCTCCTTCAATTTTCTCGGTGGTGAGGACTGGCTTACTCCACGATCTATTGATAAAAAAGCGATGATGTGCAGTGTACTTCACTCAGCATGGGTCTCCGCGATATATTGAGTGTACTAAGCATGAGACCCGAGTTCTAGCATGCATGGGCTAGCCACGGTGATAACCTTACTGACCCATTCGCAATGCATAAATGTTCGACAAAATTCCACAGAGGAATTCGTCTTGACCGGGATAAATTATTAACGAATTTTTGGACTCATCATTAGGGGGTGATACTAGCAATCATGTCGTTTGATCAAAAATGTCCCAAAAAATTGCTCAAGAAGCAGTTGGTCTGTACTAGCGCTGAAAGGATGGGCATTCTCAGAACACCTCAAGAGGCACCACGCGTCTTCTTTTGTTTTGAATGATCGTTGGAGTAATGTTTAACACTGAGAAGCTGCATTTACCGTCGTCTCCAGCTGCATGAGATCCACTAGTAAATTTTTTTTATTCCAAAAAACGGTAGCATGATATTTCTATTGATGAAAGATCGCCTGAATTTTCTTCATTTGCTTGGTGATTTTTGCTACGTCCATTCCCGTGATTGTAGATTTCAGGTGTGTCGTATTGAATTGTTCTTATCTATAGCCACATTTGATTTAAAAATTGTCTCTTTTAACGGCTTAATGGTCGCTCCGCAGTTAACGTTTGGCGGAAGAATCGACCGTGGCGAACTTGTTTATGAGGCTACTACTCGCCTTAAACTGTCAAAATATGCTGCAAATCACTCGCCGTATGACACGGAGGACTCGCAGTTGCCTTCTGCCTCGCCTCTTACTTGAATGATTTTTTTTCTGAGCGATCGTAGGTAAAATACACAATAGGGTGGGCCGAAAAAAGGTTTTTTTTCCTGATCAAATTTGCCCTATGCGGGAAAGTTGCGAAATGATATAAGGATCTCGCACACAAAATTTTTTTCAAATCGGATAATATTAACCACTGCCGCCCGAGCCCTAAAGTTTAAAATTTTGCGAAAAAACAGGCTGATTTCAGAATCAAACGGCTATGAAGACGAATTTTATGAAAATATGGGATAATGGATAATATCAAAGAAAGAATACATGTTTATAGTTTATGGAAATGAAATTTGAAGTTTTTTGACAAAATCTATGGTTAAAATAATGTCTATGAATTAACAACAAAATTAGAGTATAGACCACCCGCACAACACAACTCATTTTTGCCTACATTTCTAAAACTCCATTTTGGGGGCTAAATGGCAGGTAAAATAATATTTATTTCGATTGATTTTCATTTCTTATCAAATAAGTCATCATATGGTAGTAAATAATCCCACAAAAAGTAACAATAGGGTAAATAATTTGAAATTAACATCGATCATAATGACGAATAACGTACCTGTGGAGCTATTTTCAACAAGAAATTCAGCCAAGGCTGAGAAAAAACAGAACCTGAACACCAAGCATTTCACTAAGTAGCTCTCTGCTAGTTTCGTAAAGAAACTACCCAGAACTCACCACGAGGAAGAGGCTACAATCGAGTTCCACCCGTGTCCCCCCAGCCAACCTTCCGAAGGACACGATTGTGAAAGCACATCAATTACTCTGAGAAAATTATTCTATTCTATTATAATTATTATTATCCGTCTCTTATGCACGATAATGCCCATCTATGCCTGCGTTCTATACTGCACACGGATTTTGATGCTAACATTATCATTTGTACCATCCTTTCAACTGCTTGTGTATGGCAAGGAAAAGGTACTTCTAATACAGATCTTTCCGTAACAAGGTCTTCCAAGTTTTTGTTTGTTATCCCAGCTACTATTGGAGGTTTTTTTACCTCAATTGGTTCCCAGTCAACCAAGTCAGTATAATTTTGAGCATCGAAGTTTAGAAAGATTTTGTGCTTTCCCGGCGAATGGACTGAGTGAAGAGTTCTCGGGATCGCCACCGGGTCAGGAACTCCATATCTGCCGGCGTTTCGATGTCCGACTCGGTCATCGAAACGTCGGCAAATATGGAGTTCCTGACCCGGTGGCGATCCCGAGAACTCTTCAATCCATCGAAGGTTAACTTTGGAAAATTCGAATTTCCTCAATTCCTCCTGCTGAGTTTCTCTCGATTTCAATGTATTTGTGATGGTCATTGCACGAATTTGTTTGCGTTCATCGGCTAACATTGCAAGGGGAATATTCTCTGGGTGAGCAAAATTACATTTCCCTGAATCACAGAGTAGCGGCGTAATTTGATGTCTCTATCTATATATTTCATAAGAAGAATCTTGTTCATAATATACTTCGGGACTTCTGTTCAATATTGTCTCAATTTTATTGAAAACCGCATTGGAGCGTAAACTTCGATAACAAATTTTGCCAATTTTGCCAAATTTTGTCATCAGTTCTTTTGACGGTTCTGAACGATAGTTCATTGCAATGAAGCAGACAACCAAACCAATGCAAAGGTCTTCTTAGGGCCATTTCCATTCTCCTGTACACTCCAGCATGGCTTCCGATATTAACCTCAGTTCCATCGCACAAAATTGCTTGGAGTCCATCGGTAATGATCATTTCCTCCCCTAGAAAATTCGTTATGGAATCTTAGAGGCCAATAGCCTTGCTGACACATGGGGTGACATGCCATAAGTAGCGTGAACCGGGCTCTTGAACGAGAGTTACATGCTCCTCACCTATTGTTTTTCTCTTTGATTGACTATAAACGAAAGCAGAGTCTTTTCTCTCGTCGAAGTAAAGAGCTTGCAGTTTAACAGTTCCCACATTCCTCCGAAGAGACGTGCGCAATCTTACTCTTTCCCTTCTAACTTTGTTCTTGTCAACAAAAATTACATTGACTCCTTGAGTAACCAACCCGATATCTATTAGGTGCGCCGATGCAAGTGCTGCAGAGGTATGGTTTGACATGTAGAATTATTCATAGGATGATGCAAATCTTGGCAATTTCAAATTACTTACACTAACCTTTTTCCATGAAATCCTCTCCTTCACTTGCATCACATAACTCTCCGTTCCATGTCATTTCATCACCTGAGTCTTCCAAACAGAAGTGTTATGACAAAATAGGGTGGAACATTCGGGTGTTCCTTTGTTCCTTCTAACCTGCAAAGCCTCGTCTTCCTATTTTTGGTCTCCTGCACATCGATGGCGCCTATCTTCATTTTCCTGCCAATTCTCTGTCCTTAGGGAATTCGCATTCTATACAAGGCGTTTTCGAAAGAATATCACTAACAGAATCAGTCTCACTAAAGCAATTTACATGCCGCAACATCAAAAAGCTGACTTGCGTGACGAAGAAAGTCTTGCTTTAGATCAATGAAAGCATTCTTGTTGATAGATCGAAGAATATTGCGATTATTTCCATGATATTGAATAGTTTGTCAAAAAATTTGCCTATATCCAACAACTGGGATAGAGGATCTATGCCAAATGCCTTCAATGGCATAAGCCACTGTCTCCGCGATTCCCGACCGAGAAATAATGGTATTTTAACTTTCTTCTTCAATGTACCGAGAGTACAAAAACATTTTCATCATCTCTTCATAAGTGAGCAAATCATTACCCATGACATTTTCGGGTGCAACAAATATCACGCACTTCACTCCACACCTAGTACGCTTTCCCTCTATTCTAACTATTGCGTCAATCCTCCCGTAATCCTTTGGAAAGTTGGTTGGGGGACACGGGTGGAACTCGATGGTAGCCTCTTCCTCGTGGTGAGTTCTGGGTAGTTTCTTTACGAAACTAGCAGAGAGCTACTTAGTGAAATGCTTGGTGTTCAGGTTCTGTTTTTTCTCAGCCTTGGCTGAATTTCTTGTTGAAAATAGCTCCACAGGTACGTTATTCGTCATTATGATCGATGTTAATTTCAAATTATTTACCTTATTGTTACTTTTTGTGGGATTATTTACTACCATATGATGACTTATTTGATAAGAAATGAAAATCAATCGAAATAAATATTATTTTACCTGCCATTTAGCCCCCAAAATGGAGTTTTAGAAATGTAGGCAAAAATGAGTTGTGTTGTGCGGGTGGTCTATACTCTAATTTTGTTGTTAATTCATAGACATTATTTTAACCATAGATTTTGTCAAAAAACTTCAAATTTCATTTCCATAAACTATAAACATGTATTCTTTCTTTGATATTATCCATTATCCCATATTTTCATAAAATTCGTCTTCATAGCCGTTTGATTCTGAAATCAGCCTGTTTTTTCGCAAAATTTTAAACTTTAGGGCTCGGGCGGCAGTGGTTAATATTATCCGATTTGAAAAAAATTTTGTGTGCGAGATCCTTATATCATTTCGCAACTTTCCCGCATAAGGCAAATTTGATCAGGAAAAAAAACCTTTTTTCGGCCCACCCTTATACACAACCCTCATGTTACCTATTTGGTTGTGAGCTATTAGTGCAGTTAAAAAAAGATCTCTGAACTGAGCTGACAATGAATCCCTCAGTCCTTGGAACTGCGCTGAGTCACATCCTCCATACTCTGCAAATGAACGAGATTAGAAGTTGAAATGACGTTTTCGCCGTATGAGATCATCCACCTCACTCGAGAGTCTTTGCTTAACTCACCAGCCACTCACAAAAATAAAATTTATGGTCATGCTTTGAGTGAATGCATTTCTTAGCAAGTACCAATGAATCGTTTTCCTTTCACTGAATACACGATGAAGGTCACTATTTGTCCTTCAAACAAACCATTGTTGCCTGACTTATCAACTTTTAATATTTTGAAGATATCTCATGTCACGTTTGGTTAGGGAGTAGGGTAGAAGTGCGCAAATTTTCAAATTTGTATAACCTTATGCTGCACATTATGGCAATTTCCAAGAGGTGTACTTCGGTAATATGCTTTGATAAAGTATAGGGCAACTATACATATATGTTGCAAGAATATTTAATTGCGCGTAAATTTTGGGTGAGGAACCCTTGTGCCGTTTGACTTCTTTGTTAGCTATTTATGAAATTCTCCAGCATTGCGTAATTAATAGGCAATTCCCATCTTAATCTCTCTCCTTCTTGTGCAATTTCTACCTTGGAAATCATCAGATTATATTCTCATAGCCCATCTATTCCAGCAACCATTTCATTAGGTATTTCAAACAGTGGACACATTTCGCCGAGTTTGTCTCTTCCCCTATTTCAGGGAAAAATACTTTGAGTTGTGCATGAAAATGTCTTCTAAAGAAAAGAGAAGGGCAAATTGCACTCCCACTCACAAACTCGCCCGAGCGTCATGAGTCAGGGGTCAAAAGGTGAATGGCTCTCGACCCCGTCCTAAGCAGCGGAGAAGCCCTCGGGGTCATGAGGACCCAGTGGTGTCGTGTGGGAAGGAGGAGGTCCTCCACTGGTCTTAGGATTCCATTCGTCTTGGCGTGCTGGAATGCGGCGGGGGATGAGAGGCGCTCCTTGAGTCATACTCATCCAGCCAAGTTCGGCTGTTCAAGCTGACGACATCCTCTGCTGTGGAGGCACTCGCAATTGAACACATCACCAGTCATAAGGGAAATGCCGCTCTATTAGCCATAGAAATATGGATGCTAAGGTGTCGCGTAGCTCAAAATAAGGGCGCATTCGTGAGGGAAAGTGCGCTGCTCTGCTGCATGAGCATTTGAATGGAAATGGCGAGTGAAAACATTCGTGGAGGAATTGATATTGTGAGGATCAGAAACGTGAATCATTGGATAAGGTGGTCGAGGAGAGAGAGGCCTTTGAGGCGAGGAGTTAGGGTTCGACTATGAAGATCAAATAAAGGGATATGGCGAGGAGCAAAGAGATTTAGGGAAGATAAGTAGGAGAAAGGAAACTGTTGAACGCCCTGCACCAAAGATAAACCCAACGGAGAGTCGATGCCGTAACACACTGCAGTATTTACGTGAGAAATGTAACGGAAGGAGAATTTGAAGGAGGAATACTCCAACGAATTACTTAATGGAGACGAAGGACACGAGAAAGAAAAAATAATTCTACGAATACTTTAAATTGTAATTTTACGAATAAATCAAAGGAAGGCGACTATTTGCCCTGGAGAAACGGGGTGTAGATTTTGTTAAGTTTAGTTTAGCTTCGCCGCCGCCGAGAGGTTACGAATCCACCTTTTAATTATATTATATGCATGGGATTGCTTTAAGCTACTGCTTATGCTAAGATCATTCAAGAATAGAGTACTGTTAATGTTCTGCAAACATGAATGAGCCTTAGAGACCTTTTGTTGCGATATATTCCGGGAATTTCCGACAAACTCATTTTAGGACTTCAATAAAAATCTGATGGGTAAAAAGGGATTTTTTTGTACTTCGTGTGGATTTTTTTTCTAGAGTTAGTTGCATGGGATTTTTAAAACTCATTATGTGCTTATTTTGCTTTAAATATGTTTAATAGTTTTGACTGCGGAGAAGTTGAAATAAATTATGCTTATTTCGATCTCAATTGTTCTCATAGTATTCCTCTTTTGTGGTTATATTTTCTGAGGGACGTTGATGAACCTTTCATGGTTTTAATACTTAAAATTATCTTCTACTTTTTATTTTTCAGGTAAATACGAGTGGCATCATTTTCTTCAGAAGATTTTCCTCACTGTACCTAAAATTGTCTTGAAGTAAGTATGTAACTTTTTTTGTTCTTCAAATCTTCTATTCAATGGCCATGTAAAGCTTTATCATTCAAGACCGACGAATTAAAGGAGGCTAGGAACTAAACATCATTACTATAATTAAAATAAGTTTAAGCAAACGGATGATAAAACTATTCGCTACATCTTAAGAAAATAAACGCCTTTATTTTAATATTCTTATGATACCAGTGCCTCCGATAATCTTTTGGGACAAAATTTAGCCATGTTTTTCGGGCTACAAATATTTTTTCAAAGTCATTACTTACTCATTATTCATCAGTAACCTTAGGGCCTTGTACTCTACTTTGAAATGGATCACGGTATCACTTTACTGTAAGTTGAGAACGGGAAATCTAGGCAGATGACAGTTTTATGTTAGCGGTTTCATGGTAGTGTCGGAGAATTTTGATTTCTATTCGGAAAATTCTCTCGGAAGTCCAATTGTTTTGGCCAGGAATTATGGTCTCTCCACCTCGGCACATACTTTCCATCCTTTCATCCATCATGTCCCGCCGAGAGAATTCCAGACTCTCTCCTTCTCTCTCAATTCATATGGATTTGGTTTTGGGCACACCCTTTGGAACGCCGAATTCTCCCGAGTTAATTGTCCCGAATGAATGAGTTCGCGAGCAGAGGGCGGGGTGGATATCCAGGGGAGGGCAGAAATGGAATTCCAGAGTGCGTGACGACACTCTTTGACGGGGCTGTGTAATGGAGGGAAATTATGGGAAGGAATGAATGAAGGGGCGAATTTGGTTTTAGCCGTGAATCTTTTATGTGAACTCACTAAAATAATTCTAAGCTCATAAGTATTTACCGAAGGACAGTAGGTGAGTAGAGTGAAGAAAATAGCCGTTGAATTCAGAGTTACTCTTTTGAATATTAGTATATATACAGTTTCAAATTCTTATCGCGATTTCCTAAAGTAACAAGTAGTAGAAAAGTATATCTTGTTGATCGTGTGTCACTGATTGGCATTATATTCCAGAAAAACCATCAAAAAAGAGTGAAAAATCTTCACCGACACATTATTTTGTTTCCGCTCACCATTGCTCAAGAATAAAACCCGCGGTTGGGCTACACCGTGAGCTCTAGCGGGGAAAAGAAACGCCGAACAAATGAATGGCTGGGGCGCAAGCCAAATACGGCACTCGGAGTTCAACAAATTTAAATTTATTTTTCATTGCATCTTTGCGTTTATGTTATAGATGGTCATTGGCCAACGATGCGTTTTATGTTTTTTTCGTGAAAGTTTTAATTGAACCAAACGAGCTAAGTTTTTGCACCTTGCCGTGAAATATGTCTCTCTGTAATTTGTTGTGTATGGACGAAGTATTTCGGCATCTTCCTCCTCCTTCTAAGACTTCCCTCTTCAGGTCTTTAAGGCCTACTCCCTTTCATTCTGCCCAAAAAATACTCTCTTGCGTACTCTTATTCATTTACCAACGTTTTACCTCGCTCCATCAATACCTTCTGTCTCCTCCGCCTCTCACCTAAAAGCCGCCTCTCCTCACCCACCACGTCCAGCACTTCGTCGTTCCCCTACTTATCCTCCTCACCCACATTTCGGAGGCCCCCAGTCTTTTCTCCTCCTCTTTCCTAAGTGTCCTTTTGTTCACACTGGTAAGCGCTCTACTCCAGATCAGACTCTTCGCTAGTATTTTCTTTAAATTCAACAAAACCATCCTCTCATAAACTCCTTCCTTTTTATGAACTCCTCTTTTGCTAGCCTAATTCTCTTCCTGATGTCCTTACGGCTGTATCCGTTATCCTCTATTGTGTGACCCAAATACTTCAATTTCTAGATCGGGTCGAGACAGGAAATAATAAAAGGGAACCGTGGATGTCCCCTTATATTAATTCTTTAACTTTACCTAATTTATTAGTACAGCTAGTAAAGTAAATAAAGTGCATCATTAACTAGTACTGTACTAGTGTCCCTTTCGAAGTCATTAAAATTGGTCACGTTCGATAACCTCTTATTCTTAATAATAATAATAATAATTATTATTTTTAAGCAAGGCAATGGGTGTTAATGCCCTTTCGTTAAGTATTACATCCAATTTTATTGCTCTCAGTACTGATTTTATGTTTATAGTTACAATTTTTAGAGCGGGAGAAATTGTTGACTGCAGTAGGTATTATATCAGTATTCATCTTATATAGGAATGGTAAAAGCAGTTATTTTATCTTTTCTTTGTCAAAATTTCGCTCCTCTATTGATGCATCATGAGGACTAAAAATTACACATCAAGTGACACGGTGAAAACTTAAAAAAATTTTTATTAATGCATGTGTAATAGCTTCATAGAAAATAATTTTCTTACCTTAGATACCTGAGCCACTGTAAATCATTACCTAAGTAACAGAAAGTCAATAAACCAAGACCAAAATATCATTTTTCAGTTTCATTTTCATCATTCGTTATAACTTTTCCCTTACATATCCCCCTCCCCTCTGCCTCTTTCACTCATTCCCCTTCGCATTCCTTGAATGTGTGGCAGACCCCCTCCGCCTCCGCTGCTTCGCGTCTCCCTCTTACGTCACTCACGCATGCTCTCCGCTACGAAGGGTTTCTTTCACTTCGTCATCTCCGTCATGCGATCGTTTGCCACTCGTCCATGCTAAACTCCTTCCGCTATGGCTCGGATGCTATTCTTAAGGTCATCTTTAAAACATTAGCGCCATACGTCCTTGACCATATATATCGCACATAAATATCTGTACTTCGAGGAGTACCTACGGTTTGATGATCTCTAATGGAGATATATTTGCGTTTGTTCTTAGTTGTCTTTGCAGTTTAGGCCTGACAATATTATTTACTTTCTGAATGAGGTCTGCTCTTATTTTCTTCAATATATGCGACGTATTTCGTGGATAAAAGGAAGGCAAAGATTCTGTTCCTCATTTCTTAAGAATAAACTGTATAATAATTAATTAAGCATTATTAGGGTGAAAAGTGACCGTTTTTATCATTCTAACCATTTAAGAACATGCAATCATTCAATTAAGATTTCATTGACTTCTAATTAACGTGTCATGGGAAAGGTGTAAAATTTGTGTTTTCAGTTGATTAAATACAGAGCTCCCTTGTAATTATGCTTCGAGGTATTCTAAAGCCTGTTGAAACTTTTTGTTCATGCTTATCTTTATCGGTGCTACATTGTCATTTCATGGATTTGTGATTATATCCCTTTTGATTTTACATTCCCTTGCCCAATAAATATCTAAAAATTGACATCAGTTGAGCCCCTCGAACGTAGAATTGTGCTTCCATTCCAATTCAGGCTGTTGTTGGGATGTGATATATAGGATGGATGCTATCTGTTGGTTGTTTCCTCATTTTAACTATCATTACTTCCTGAATGAACTAAAGTCGCAGTCGTTTCCTGTGAGCATTACCATGCGTGATTAATCTTATCATTTTAGTAGTCTGGGGTGGTTGTTAGTTGTGCTTATTTAGTTAGCAATCCAAGAACTCTTTTTGTTCAGTTAAAGGTGTTGCAATAAAAATAAAAATTTGTGTTTCAATGTCAATTCGCGTTTAATGGTATTTTAGTAATCAAGCGAACAGCGTCATGGGGAGCCAATATCAGTTCGCCCGAGATAACTTAACAGTCTAAGTTCACAACACATTCCTCTAATTCACTATTCCCGTTCATAATTTAACGATTTTTTTCGATCCAATAAATATCCAAATCCAAACGATAACGATCCAATCAGTCACTACATTCGTATTTATGAGTCGTTTCTGCATATATACGTAAATACATGTTTGCATGCATTAATTATCCCCAAAATGTGTACTCCTAATTTTAACAAAAATATTATTCGCTAATAAAAATAAATACTATTTGAAATAACACTAATATTATTATTATTTCGTTATTTTTGTTTACATATAGCCATCAGAAATACCGAAAATATACATTTGTTTCTTTTACAAAGCAAAATCTCTATCACTTCTTTAATATCCATGATGGATGCGGAGGTAATGGAAAAAATCTATTGTTTTCTTTTTTAATTACTGATGTATCTCAACATATCCGCACTTTTTCAGCTGTGAAATAAAAATGTAAACTCTTTCGCTCCACCATACTACTCAGTGTTCCTTGAAATTTCCAAGTCAAGAGCCATTTCATTCATAAGTAAATCGATAGCTTACGTTAAACAAGGTGTGCAGACTGCAAAAGAAAAAATCCTGCCTGGCCGAGTGATGCGGCCTCCCAAAGTTTGGTCTCGCCCAGAGGAAGGGAAGGAATTGCGGAAGCGAGCGTATAAGTAGTCTATAGGGTGAGAGCCTCGTGCATGTCGAGGGGAGGGTGCGAGACGGAGGGTGTGTGTGTGTAGAAGTGTGTGAGTTATGGGGTGGCGAGGGAGCATCTGCTCCCGCGGATTGAGCCGCAGACTTCCGGAGTCATTGTCTTCTGCCCCCCCCCCTCTTGATTGCAGCCAATCCTCATGCCTCCTCCAAAAACCCTTCCCCCCTCACCAGACACCCCTTACTCAGTGGCGGAGCGGGGTTGAATTAACACTCGGGAAACTAGAGAAGACACAGGTCTGAAAAAACAGTTGAAGGAAGCAATTGTAATTTTTACCACGTGTTATTAATTTCTACTCAGTGGAGGAAATACTGAATTACCATCTAATTCTATTTAAATGACGTGTATTTTTTTCGCAACATGTCATGTTTTTCTGCCTACATGAAATACTTTAAATGTTTTAGCTGACGCATTCAGAAACTGACGTTAATTACTTAACCAAGAAAATGTTTTCCATAGTGTATCGTCGGGAACTGAACAAAGTACCCTTTGTTACATTAATGCTGGAGGGGACCAGAGTAGATCATAATACGCAGTGGGGCAAAGTAATAATCACTTTCACTATAGGTATTGAAGGAATATCTGAATCAGTCTTCTAATTAAAATTTATAATGCGTGTGTATTTTATCATATTAATGAATAATGGATTATTCAATTTATATTAAATACACCTATTTCCTCTAGCTAAAATCTTAAATGGATTCTTTCTTTTAAATTTTTTTATCAAATTCAAGGGGAAGTTATTATTAGTTTTTTCAAAATTTTCAAGTTTTTTATGATATTGTATGTTTTTTCACTGCAATAATTTATTGAGATTCGTGAAAATTTTGTATTATTATCTAAAAAGTGTTAGGAAGTTTAAGAAATCTGAATATCGGTAATATAACGTACGGTATGTTACTGTTTCCGTTGCTTAAGATGTTTTCTTGATGATGACATTATATTAGTCAACTAGGATGCGCGCGCGCCCTCTTAAATACCCGCCCCAGGCTATGAACACCGGCGCTACGCCACCAACATGTATCCTGCCCATTTGCGCTGCCAATCCCTCTCGCATTGCATTATGCCCAAACCCTTGGCACTTTGCCCAGCAATGCCCAGGGGTGGCTAAGATCCCCTTGGTTTCAACTAAGAGAGAACTCATGAAAAACGGAGAAATAAATTTCAAACGACTCACCTCACATTTGCTATTCAATTAAAATTTCATGGATTTGCTGGTATTTCAATTTAAAGTAGGATACTTGATCGTTATTTAGTAAGATATTGGCATTATAAATTATTGATAAGAACCGAAAAAATCTGTATTATGCACGTAAAAAAATATTTATTTCAGACAGAGTGAGTTTGTTAAGAATATTTGTAATCATTTACGGGTATAACTTTTTTCTTTTTGTACTTACAATTTTTTGAAAATTTTTTGTTTCAATTGCCATGTTTTAATTTCATATGCTAGTTGCAAGGCCCTTGAATTTGGGAAAAATGTCTTTTGACAAGTCGTTCCGTTCTTGGAAATGTCATTCCTGTGATGATATCATATCTAATGGGAAGGTGAGGCGTATGCAGCGAAGGACATACACCTTCTCTGAGCGGCAGGAACCATCCCTGCAACACCTAGCGCGCACCCTCACAGACAATCTCTCCCTGCCAACTTATTCCCAGACCGTTCGCACTGCGGCCAACCAACCAGCCCCCATAGCCTCTCGTCTCGGTAAACATTAATCCGGCGGCTCTCCCCGCGGAAGGGCTTAAAGAGAAGGACTGAGGCATGTTCGAGCTCTCCTCCGCACCGCGCCGTATTCTGGAAGTCAGGGTTTCTGCACTAACGTGCGAGACGATGAGAAAATCTCGCCTTCTCTTGGCGTCAGTCAGGTCGCTCTCGTTTGTGCTGTGGGTGTGTGTGTGTCTGGAATTAAGCTGATTGAGACAAATGAGCGCCGATATTATCAATAGTTCCTCCCCTTTCATTCGTGGACCACCATCTCGTTTGTTACTCTCATCTCGCGTCACGGTTACTCGAGTTTTAGCTCTATTTGTTATTTCTTTTCGTTTCGGGCTTTCGTTTTAAAACTTTTTGAGAGCTTATTGCGTTCAATTTTTATCCAGAATAGAAGCTCTCTAAGAGTAATTTAGCTGAGCTTTGGAGGCAACTGGAGCGATTTATTGACCTAAATGAATTCTCTTTGAAATGTATTTTTTCAGTGCGCTGAAGACCTTTTCCAAATGCAGTTAAAATCAACCATTGCGCACTGTTTTTTTGTTGTGTCCCTTCAAAAAATCTCAGTGATACATTTATTTGAATGAATCAGATTACAAACTCGGCGGAAAATATTCCATTCATGCAGTTACATAGAATTTGTGAAGTTTATTGTAAACAACAATGTAATGTTTATGCTCTTGGAGTATAGGTCATGATATTTAAAAACATAGTTCTTCCCCTATACTAAATATACTATATAAACTATGTTTACAGAGTTGTTTATTGTAAAAACATAGTTCTTCGTCCTTCAAAATTCTGTCTAAAGTTACCTTATTATATCGCGAGTGAGAAAACAATGTTATGACTACTTGTAAAATGGAGTGATGTAGTAGTTATTTTACAGATGCCTGGAATATAACGACCCAATGTCATATTGGTGTTTTGTGATCGTGAATTCAAGTATTCGTGTCATGGGTGAATGGGCTGTTTATTTTCGGCAGTATCAACACACATATGCTTTGCATTCCGAATATGATGGTAGTTTTCTCGATCTCCCATGAATGATATGCAGGAAAGATTCGTGCCTCTGGATATGTGGAATATGAATGATGTGTGGACCTCCTTGGATTCACCGAAACGGTCAAAAGAGCCCTTTTTCAACCAGCTAGGTATTCCTAAACGCTCTGTCGTTCGATCTCTGATGTTTATTCGCCCACTCGGATAATTTAGATGGCGTTCGAGGAGCGTAAATAAACAGGTTACGGGGAGAATCGTTTTTCTTTTCACCCTTTATAAATACCGTTCACTGCCGTCTATTTCCAATCGTGCGGGCGCTCGTGATAAAATCACCGCTGCGAAAGGATTGAGCGTTTTCATCTGGGGGTGGGGGGGGGTGGAGGTCGGAGAGAAAAGGACGAGGGGAGGGGGGAAGGTGTGGGAATGCGAGGAACTCTCCACAATCTACTATTCCTTTATTCTTCAATCCCCCTTATTCCCGTATCTATAGTGGTTCCGGATGGAGTAGTGGCTACATTTCGATTGCTATTAGTTGGGGTGACCTATAGATTAGGCTATTTGCGCCGTGATGAAACGGTATGGTAAGAATGGAGGAGGGAAAATCGGTGTCAGCATTAGCTTGATGTTAACGAAAGGTGCCCTAGGGGGGCTTCTGATTATTAATTTGCTTAATTATATATTCATCACCACGAAAATGGCTCATTTTGAAGGTCTTTTACTTCGGGGAAATAGCGCGAAACAACGACTATCACACGCGGCCATGTCCTTTTCGGTTTGGGCCAATCTTTCAGGCGGGACTCGGCAGCCGAGGCAGCCTTACCCCGCCGCCACCGAGGCCGGCCGTTATCGTCCCATCTTAGGACATATTGCGGTACATGAAGTACTCTCCACAGAGCACTGAAATAGGGATTGGGCAATGCCTGAACAATCTCCTCCACCGGTGGGAATAGAACCCGTGACCACGGGCTGGGGTGCTCTCGCCCTCATCCCCGCCATTTCGACCCGATACGTACCATTTAATCGCCATGGAGATAGGGGTGGATACGCTGGAGAATGAAACGCGCCATGTCCACGCTTCGCTCAGGGTTGCTCTCTCATTGGACGCATTTCTGATCGATTTTCGCGCATAACGTGAGAAATATGGATGCTGCCTTCTTGCTTTTGACTCCTTATTTTAATGGTGAGTATAGGTCCTTTAATGATGTGACTAGTTAAGCCAACGTTTCGGACTTCAACAAGTTCCCTCCTCAAAGCTTCGAATTTATGGCCACAAAAGATTTATTGAAAAACCTCTTCGTAAGTATTTATTGCCACTCGATACTAAGTCAGGTGTAGCAAATATTTTGCACTGGAAATGCTCACTTATCTTCATATCACTCATTTAGAAGTAAGGTAGATTCTTTCGCTGAAAATGAGTCGTGGGTGCTTTAAAGCGCATAGATGGAGCGGGTTACTTTCTGTGATCTTCCTATTCCAGCGTTTCTCGTGAACGGCTGCTAACTCTGTTGGCACATTTCAAAAGGACAGCGGTCAAACGCCCTTCCTCTCGCGTGCGTCGGCGGGCGTCATCTCTCCGCATCGTTCCCATCTCCCCGCATATCGCATATTTTGCACTCGCTTGTTTCTCGCTCCACTCTCGAACTCTTCGGCCATGCTTTGCAAATACCAATTTGCTCGCCTCAGCATGTTTTTCGGCGGGGGAGGGTGAGGGGTGGTAGACGACGAACGGGTGAATCGGTGCACCCCCACGGCTAATGCACGTGTGCTCTGAAGGTGTGCGTGCGTGTGTCTGGCCTATGTATTCATTCGCTTTGACCGTGAAGGGTTTGAGAGTTCGGGAGGGATTTTGATGATGGAATAAGGGGATGGGTAATATGGAGCGCTGAAGGGCACGGTGAAGCAAAGGCCGTCGCTGCAGACACTCGGCGTGAAGAACGTGGAAAACGGCGAAAAAAAGAAGCGAGTGCCCGTGAGCGTAGCGCCGCCAGTCGCATCCATTGCCGTGCCTTTGTGTCCGGGTTATTTTTTCTTTAATTTTATTTCGATTATTTACTTTCAGCCACGAATAAAGGTTTTGCTTGCACCCTTGTCTATTTCATGCAAAACCTTTTATTTTTTCTCCTGAACGCCGTGTCCTTGCTGATGAATCGCACTCACGAGACTGTATGACGCGATGTGTCGCTCCCGTGATTTTTGCGAGGCCGCGAAATTTTTGAAATGTAAAAAAATAATAAAGGAATGCGAAATGAAAGAGCGGTAACGGGTCGCTCCATATTCCGATGATGGCCAAAGTTGTCGCCTCCCTGTCGCCAGATGATATATGCGCGCTGCCCTTCGAGCGCACTGCCCTCTGGGAGAGAGACGGGGCAGTCAGACAAGGTTGCGCCTGCATCGTGAAAATTCGAGCTCGCTCGCTCGCGAACGCTCTCTCAAGCTGTTTTTAAGTAGTTCCTCTTGTTTTATTCGGCTCTGAAATCCGTGGATACTAGTTATTTTATCGTCCCTCGGGACTCTAGCGAATTAAAAAAAAGGACGAGGGGACAAAAGATTTTTCCAAACGCCCGCTCTGTCCGAAGTTCCCCCCAACCTCATGCCTTTCCGAGTCTCCCTTCCTCTTTGCCGTTGATGTAGCTCGGTCTATCCACGTTTCAATTTATCGGCATTTATTTAACTCGGGGACGTAGTAATCGGGAAAATGTCTCATCCCTCTGCGGTGGGATCTCGCTTGCTCCCGGGAAGCGTGTGTAATCCCAGCGTAGCGCTGGATCACGCAGAGCGATTCTTTTTTTAAACTGTGATTCTCTCTCTGCTGTTTAAACTTGTGCTCATGCGATTTGGCCTCGGTCCAGTCAACAGACGGAAATCCGCCCTTTTCCATAGCCTGGACTAATGAAGAAGAACGGAAAAACTACGGACGTTACGGGGTGATGGACGTCATTAACACGGTTTTCCTAAAGGAATGAATGGAATGCTCACTAAATACTGAACTGTAACTATTCCTAGGACTGCAATTGTTCTGTATTTTATTGTTAGGAAGTTATTTGCCCTTCTGGATAACTATAAAATCGGGTCATCGATTCTGAGAATCCTTTATTCTGGTGATGTCGGTTTAATTACCGTGTGCAGGTATACGTTAAATTCTTTTCGTAACAGAAATATTTCACATGGAAAAAGCTATCATTCTGCATATTCTATATTTATCTTTGCCTTGGTTTCCAAATTGAATCTTATCTCCTAGGTGATTCAATTTATTAATTTCTTAGATTTTGATTAGTCATGGAATTGATATTTATTTTGCGAAGATAACAACAAAAATTTAACATAAAGCTGAAGCTGTTTCCATTGCCTCACAATTGTGTTCCATTCTTCGATGCATTTGATTCAAACATAATATTTAGCACTGTTGCTAATTTAGTTAAATGATTGAATATGATAATTAATGCGGGCACTGTTAACCACAGGACTTTGTCGTTTTTGTTCCTACAAAAATCCCCGCACTGCTTGAAGTAGTGGTCCAATTGCTGTGTTATTCATATCAGTGTTAGCTTATTCTTCAGTTATTCAAGTATACCGGGACTAGCCACGGTGATAACTTTTTACGGAGTCACCCGCAATGCACAAATAGTGCGAAAAATCCACAGAGGAAAAATCATTCGCCTTGACCGGGATCCCGGTCAAGGCGAATGATTTTTCCTCTGTGGATTTTTCGCACTATTTGTGCATTGCGGGTGACTCCGTAAAAAGTTATCACCGTGGCTAGTCCCGGTATACTTGAATAAGTCCAGAGCGAACACCTCTAGTGTTCAAAGTTCGGGCTTTGCTCTCCGGCTGTGGCGCCATGCGCACGACCTGGACTGCTAGTCGCATCATATGCTCAGCAGTCCATACCACCTTGTCCGGTATAGTCCACAAATTTCCACAGGGGAAAATGACGCCTCGGTAGCTTAACTGGCTAAAGCACTTGGCCGGAAATCGAGGGATCCGGGTTCGTATCCCGGTCAAGGCGAATGATTTTTCCTCTGTGGATTTTTCGCACTATTCTTCAGTTGTTTATTAGCCTCAGTCACCAATTCTCCAAACGTGAAGACTTTTCCCTCTGCCTTCGCCGAGAATTGAAAATATATTTTCACGGCTTGTGTCATTGCTAGAATGCGAAAACGATGGAGAAATCAATACCGAAAAGAAAGATGAATGAACGAGAGTTGAACATGAGATTGCGCTGCGTTGCATCGATTCGCACTCACATTGCCGGTGAGTTCGCATTGGCGCAATAATTCGTGTTCAAAAAGGAAATTCCTCCTCTTTCCTTTGGTTTTACTCTGGCGACGCATGAATAAGTCGATGGAGTTCGCCGGAGGAAAATGAAACGCGCACACTTCGCCGTGCAGCACATAGCAATAAGTGAATCTCCCCGCCCCACCCTTGTGCTGCCTCCTTACTCAGTCTCAGAGAGGGAGCCTAAAAAAAAGAGAAATAAACAGTCGAACAAAGAAGACGGTGGTCTCGCTCTACTGGAGGGCCTTATCGGAATGAGGTGGGCAGGTGGTGCGTTTGGGGTCGGTCTGCTGCCGCTCCACCTGATCCGGGGAATGGGAGATTGTTCGGCCGACTGAGAAGTAGGGATGGGCCTCGCTTGTGTGCATGACGTGAAGACGAGCGCAGCAGCAGAGTGGAGCCAGACGATGGGAGAAAATGACTGCGGGGAGAGGATACGTGCGAACCCACGGGGAGCGCAGCCTCCCCTGCGCGTTGCGTTCACATATCTAAGTACCGATATTTGTGTCCGGGGCCCATCCTTGAGTCTACTTAAGGGAAAGACAAGTATTTGCTGCGGATGATCGTTTATCGATGGATTTGCCATTGTTGTAAGATGCGATGTGTGATTGAACACAAGTAATTGTGGTGATTAGGACATTTTTCCTTCTCTACAACGCTTACAAGGAAAGATATTCTTACTGCTACCAGTGAGCTAATTATCGTTTTATGTATATATTCGTTACCGACTAAATGCATCTCGCATTAGCAATCTAGTGATGTATTAACTCTCAGTTTTGGATGATGCAACACGAATGCCACATGTCACCGTTAGGAACTCTTAATAGTGATGTGAGATCTGTGCTTGACTAAGAAACCATAGATCAAAGCCGCTTTTTTATCCCAAACTCATTAAGATAAAGTTATAACTCCTGCAAAGGTTCCATACATCCTTGGAGATTATGCTATAAAAAATGCTTTTTTTAAAATTCCATTAAAGAAATAATTAGGTATATTTTTTTATCCACTCGAAATAATTACGATCGTATTTGCGGAAGAATATTTGTTTAAATTTGAAAACTTAAGATATTTACTTTTTTTGAGACCAACTATTTTTTCCCTTTTTTTATGAAACATCGTAATAACGGAGGGCGTTATGTCTGTTGCGTTACAACATCAGTGCGAAGGGATATAAAACAAACCTTTGAGTAATATTTAGCTCTATACTAATAAATGCCTCCGAAACTTATTCATGCAATACTTCTCGTAGTGTTTGAATGACATTAATCCTTTTCGTCGTACTCTCTTCTGCTTGAAAATGGAAAAACGTTGACTATGGAATGATGGAAGTGGGGTAGGTATAAGTAAATCGTAAACATTTGAAGTGTAATGAACTTGCGTGGACGCCAACCATCCGTAGAACGTGTGTGGCTGGATGCGATAGTGACTAGAATGAGGAAAATTCATTACAAGTTGATTTTTATACTTTTCAGAAAGCTATGGAACTGATTTGATGCAGCATAAAATTATGCTTTGTCATTTTTATGAATAATTACAGTCCTAAAGTATTGAAGCCTTGAAGTATTTATCGTATAGGTTTTTCGATATTATATCAACTTGATGGTTATAATTATTCTCATTCGCTGGTTATTTACTTCAGGACTTAGCAATGTCTGTAATGGTGACTGCGATACGTTCATTATCCGCCTAAGAGCGATTTACTCCACCTCTGAAAATTCAACAGAATGAATGACTTGTCTTGCATGGGAAACCAGTGAGCAATACGAGTGGATTCTCTGCCTTAGGCCAGCAGAAACCTCATTATATTTCACCTGCCGCTCTCATAGAGCCAAGTTCTTTTTTCCGGCGTCAGGGTTGTTATTTCCACTGTCTTAAATTCCCGTAATAGTTTCGAAATTAACGAATAATAAAATGTACTCTAAAAATATCTATCTGGACAGTTTTCGATGATTGAAAGCGCCTGAGCGAGCATTGTACGAGAAAGGCAAATCTTAGTTATCATTTGAAAAAATATTGGTTCATTTTCTTTGCTGATCGATACCACTATTCAAAAACATATCTTCTATTTTTTAAATATCATAATTTAATTTTGGTTTCAGGCACTAAAGCTTTTTAATTTCTTTCATCGGCTCCGGGAACTTTTTTTGCCCACGCGTCTTGCATACGATTTATATAAAATATAGAAACAGGCTTTTGTTAACGTGAAACCACGGTAAATGTTTAAAATATGGTTTTTAAATTCCTGATGGGAGACCTTTAAGCTTTTTATACATATTACTGACGTATTAAAGTCCTATGTTATTTTGCAACTTGATTAAATTGATGTCTGGGGCCAATGTTGTCTATATAGGTCTCTAGCTACATCACTCTGTACTTGCATTGGCGAAATTCAATGATGATTGGAAAAATTTCTACCGTATTCAATCGTAAAATTTACCCTGAAAATGGCTATTTGGATATCGTGGGGATAAGATGGTAAGATGCTAAGTGAGAACAAACGTTGATTCTTCGTGTAAACCAATTGCATCGCTGAGTTCGAGTCATCGATTGAAAATATTGGTTCGATTTCATCGCTACCCGATGCATGGATTCAATATAATCACTTGTATTTTTTTTTCATTCAATACATTCCTCGGGCACCGGGACCTTCGCCCCCCGATGTTTTTCGTGTGGGGGTTTGTCTGGGCCTGCCAGTGATGATGCAAGCGATCGGCGAATGCGCTCCCCTGAAGGTGAGGCAAGAAAGTACGATGGAAAGAGGAACACCGCCGTGGGAAATTCCGGGGATACTCTAGGGGGCTGTAAAGGGTTGGTGATGTTGCTCTGGAGGAAGTGCCGTGACGTAGGCAGCGCTGTAACCTAGGTCTCAGTAAGATCATACTAAAACTTGAACGCGCGATAATTTTTTCCGTTCCTGTCGAGTTCCCGCTTCAGTGATCGCTCCAATGATGGCGGAAGAATTATCGATTAACGCGTTTAATTTCTACGATGGCTACAGAGATGGGGAGTTCCATCCCTTTTTCCAGCACTCAGACGGTCCTTTTTTCCGTCACTGACACAGTCTTTCAGCCAATCAGAACGCCCGCCAGTGAACAGCGATTGTAACTCAACGGTTAGGGACGACAGTTTTTAAATACGCTAAGCTAAGCTACGGGAGAGGTGATGGGGAAAAGGGCGGTGGGAATGACAGCGCGATTAAGAAAATGATGGGTCGAGTGATCACCTTTTTGCTCTCTGAATAGATGTTGCATTCTGAGGGACGGTTGAAATGCTCGTGTAATTCAGGCTTAAGATTGACTCCTCTTATAATTTTAACTTTTCAACGGTAGTTGGGAATATTATGGTTCAGATTTAAATGCCGTTTTATAGCCATGATTTGAATCTGTTTTCTCACTATTTTTTGTTATTTTATTTCGATACTTTTCAAACGCATCAAGATGTGCAATTTGTTTACAAAGGGCATAGCCGGATAAAGAGGGTGAAAAGTCCCCCCTCCGGGATTTTTCCCCTACTTGGGGTATGCGATTTGGGATCAAATTGGCCAAACCTCCCCACATATTCAGCCCACTAGAGGCCCACAAGGGCCGGCTAGATCGATAATACGAAATTAAGAAGGGTAGGTAATTGTTATTTAGGATATACTTACAGCGAATGGCATCGTATGAGGTAGCATATTGATATATTGCTGTGATTGTGGTAATGGAAATAGAAGAATACGGTGTTGCGCTCATATAGCAGCAACAATTTATTATTAATCCAATGGGCAGTACCCAAGATAAAATCGCAAGACCGGCCGTGATTTTAACTGGAGTTATTTTGACGGACAATATAATAACATGCATCAATGAAAAATTAACTTCAATAACGAGGACGACGAATGACATTTCTAGACCAATTTTCATTGACATCCTTGGGTCAATATAAAATTTTATAGTGAAAATTCACCAAAAATTCATCTGTTTGGCTAAATACTGTTCACCAGATTTTTTTATTTGTATGCCAACAGGAAAAAAGTTGAAAACCATTATTTTTTTCATTTCAGCAAACAGCTATCATTAACTTATGATTAAATCCCAATGGCAAAGTATAGGTAAGGTAATTTCAATGAATTTATATCTGCTAGTGTAATTATAGCTATAATTTTAGTTCAATTAATTCTCATGGTGCGTTTATTACAGTAAAATCAAACCAAATCTAACGATTGAAAGGAGTGACGGAGGGGGTTGGAGGCCGGGAAATTCCTTTTAGCATACTCGGGCGTTTTCAAGGGCAGAGAAGCCATTTTCGGCACCAATGTACATACAATTCTGTTCCTGTGGTGGGCGCCTTAATCGGTAGAATACTATAATAAATAAAAAGGGGTGTTATGGAGGGCAGGAGCATAGAGCCAAATGGCCAAAATTGCATATTTTTGATCGCATTTTTTCGCGGTGTTCCACCACCTAAAAGTTATTTTTTCAACACGCCAGCCGAAAGGTATTAAAAATCACCTCCAGAAAACTTTTTTCCTTATTGGCCCTCTCAAACATATTTTATAGAAACACGCGTTAGAAATTTTCAAATCAACGCCATATATTCTTGTCCCACTCAAAGTTCTTGAAAACAATTGAAAATCTGCTCCATTAAATAAGGTTTCAAATGCTGCAAACCGCATTAAAAAACATGCCTTCTTGACCGGGATATTAAAAAAAGAGTGAAAATCGTATTATCGATCTAGCCGGCCCTTGTGGGCCTCTAGTGGGCTGAAAATGTGGGGAGGTTTGTCCAATTTGATCCCAAATCGCATACCCCAAGTAGGGGAAAAATCCCGGAGGAGGGACTTTTCACCCTCTTTATCCGGCTATGCCCTTATAGGAATTTTCGCCATGTGACTTAAATTTTACCTGTTAAGTTGACAGTTATTATTTGAAAAGTATTTCTTTTGTTTTGATATCTTTGTCTATTAATTACGTTTCGGTCAGAATTTCGCTGATCCTTAATATTAATATTCTGTTTACAGAGTGAAGAATAGGTAATATATTCGTATTATATTTCCTTGTTTTTTTGAACTGTGCTGGAAATCAAAGTTTTATTTTTGCTGAGTGCGTTCGCATTTCATGAATTGCTATCGATATTAACTGGTTATTCACTACTTATGACCTCGATAATGCCAACACTTTTACCCAAAATTTGCCGTTTTATATTTAATTCAAATGACCAATAGCCGTCAAATATAATGCCAGTAATTTTTATTCTGCATACATGCATAGTATTGAAATTATAATATTGCTATACATACTGTTATCCTCCATTTCTCCATAAATCCCAAGTTACTTCTTGATCTGTCACATATATGTACCTAATTGTCTCTTATTCTTCCTCTGGGTGCTTTTCCATCAATTCATCCTTCCGTTATGCCTTCCACATATATATCTGTGTCTCATTAATTTGCCTTCCGTGTTCTTCTGGGGTATAGAGTGTGACCCGTTTTGTCCTTTCTTCTCCTATTCTTCTATAAAACTGCTCATTTCGCACCCAATCCGTCCATTTGAGTGTTCACGCTAAAAGTATCAAATTCCATATCGAGGGTAACTGATGCCAGCATTGGCGACGTCTTCCCCTGGGTGGGGGGGACGTGAGTCTGGATAGGCTTATCGGCAGTGCGGGAAAAAGGGTTGCGGTGTAGGCGGACGGTGTGACGGCGCTTAGGGATGGATTAGGAAGGGGGTCCCCTACACCCCCCCCCTGCACCCCTCCCTCCTGCGCCAATCCTTCGCGACGACCTCGTCTTTGCATTGGAAATCGGTTTCCGAGTCTCCGTCTACGGCGGTTGTATAATACACACACGAAACCTGCAGCCGCGGCGCTTCGATTTCCTCCTAGGGCCTTAATCGCTTTTTCGAGAAAGCACATCCTTCTACGTTTCGCCCGCCCACACCACGTCTTCTCTTTCCCTCTCCTCTTTTCCCAAATCTCCCACGTTTTCCGCATTCTGCAACACGCCTCTCTGCCGTGAAATACGGACCTTCCGCTGTGCGGAATACCTATCCCCCTCCACGGCTCGTGTGTGCTGAAAAAATGTGGAGTGGGATGAGATGGAATGGAGTGTATAGGTGAATGTCGTGGCTGTTGGGAGGAGGAAAAATGCCCTCCGTATTCCAGCCGTAAATTACGAACGAGATTTTAGTCATTTTGTGGGGGGAGAGAAATTTTTTCTATGCATCTCCTCTACTTGGTTGATTTCGAGGAGGCTTCGACTCGAACCCAATGCACTTTTGGGAAGGTCTGAAAGGCTTGAGGTGTGAGGTCATAGCGAGAATCACTGCTACTCGTCACGAAATCCTGCTGGAATGATATGGATAATGGGTAATTCAGGACTTACTAATGATTCGAGTTTGAGCTGCGCTCGAATTTTAAAATGAGCTTTCTTTTCGCGTGCAAAAGCAAGTTTGAATTCAAAATCGTGTAAGGGACTCTAAAATAGTGAAAATTATCAAAATTACTTAGCGATTACTAGCACTTCTGAGAATGAAGAGTGATGAAGAACTTATGATCCCTGAAATGTGGTCAGAGAGAACCTAAGATGTTGGCGTTATTTGGCGTTTGTTGAGGATTCAGGCAATATTCCGCCCTACCGAGGACAGATTTTTCTGGAGCAAAGATCCATTATATAACACATCATAATCAATAGAGGATGTTTTCCATTTGCGGGTGAGATATCTGTTCTTAAATAGATTTGATCGATCCAGATGCTGTAAATGTGCTCTGTAGCACCAACTTGTGTTCGAATTTCGTTGTTGCTGAATTTTCAGACACGGAAAGAATATGGCGCATTACGAAGATACTTACTTGAATTTACAGAATTAATTACAGTGGTAGACAAAAGCGAAGTGAATGAATGTGTTTTTATAAAACTCCTTCCGTGAACACACACATTAACGCCGCGCTTCTTTTAATAAATACTGTTAATTATTGCGATTTGGATTCGTAGCAGGTTTTCTTATCTATCTAATGTTTTTGCATTAAAGAATGATCATTATCACTTAACATTAATTTCATCGCTCACTATTAATCTTTTATTTCTTACCGGTTCCAAATGGATTTGCTGAAATTGATTTCCTATGTGGGTATAGTGATAGAAGAAAAAAAGCGAGTTTGAGAGAAAAGTTAATTGAAATCCACCATTCCATTTTCTGAAAAATAAATATAAAACGAACAGAATTTTATAGACATTTTCAAAATCCATGTTTCGTAAGAAATGTGATACTTTTTTTGTTCATGTTACGTACGATACGCTACTAACAAACTTTTTAGAATTATCTGAAGCTGATTTTCACCTCTGAATGTAACTACACACCAAATGATATCCTAAATCTGCGCGGGAAACTATATTTATTCATACTCTAATGCAAATTCAAGATTCAAAAGTTGTATTCAAGATATGTGAAAAATTTCGATTCGGTCTAGAATAAGAAAAGTTTGAACGGAAATAGAAATTAATTTATGAATTTGAAGAATCGTTAAACCGTTTTGTTTTCGGGAATATGCTATTTCTTGAAGTCATAGTCTAACGTCTTGACAATATCTGGCCGTTGCCTCGCATGTAGGCGTTACTTATTATCAAAATAGACGTTTTAGCGCGATAGGTTGGTACCTTTAGTGTATATTACTTCCTGCACTGCGGTTGTGGTCAGAGAAAGGTCCCATTGATACGGAGCCTGAGCAATCCTCGTATGTGCATCCCGAAATGATGAGTCGGATCTGCTAGCGGATGGAACCTCAATTGAGGAAGGGTCTCTTCTGAGCGTGGGGGCAAGTTCCGGTGTTGGTCAGCCGAGGGAAATGGCACGGAGGCCCGTGGGGGTTGCTTACTTCCAGATTACTCGATAGGTGGAGGGGCATTACGCATTTGAAAAGAGGAGAGCAAACAAGGCGCCAGGCGCCACCCCTTGCTTCACTCCCGAAATACCTTCTCTGCCCCCCCCCCCCCTACTCGTTGCACATTATGAATTTATGTTTTTTTTTAAGCCTTATGTTGTTTAGTTCTTTGTTATTTTTGGAAGTAATCGTAATGCGGATTTCATTTACATTTCCAGTTTCGAAGATGGACTTAATAAGCTTATAATTTGGTAGCATGGTTGGAATGACATTCTTATGGCTAACTGCTGATTACAGGATTAAATATTTTGTTATTGGGCGGAATTTGCGAGAGAGAGAAGAGGTGAACAAGATGGGCAAGCATTGTACTTCGATGGTCTATCGCCGCCTAGAGAAATAATGAAAGGAAAAGAGAAAAACAAGCTTTCTTGTATATACGAGGTATAAAAGCATTTCAGGTTGCTGTTACAAACCAAAAGGACCGTTAAATGTGAATTGGTGTATTCTTTACTATTAAAATAATCAGATTAGAATCAAAAACCTGTCGCCAAGTTTCAATTTATCTTCGGCGATTATGACCATTTTGGATTCAGAGCTTGAAGCACAAGGAGACCGGAGTGCAAACAGATGTGGGCTGATGCGGGCAAACTCGAAGGGGGGGATGTCATTTGCGCCACACCAAATCGAATTTCATCCTCGACTAGGCTAAGCCCCTTCGCCCCACTCGTTCAACCTTTCTCTACAAACCTTTTTTTTTTAAGCAAGTGGTGGTCGGAAACACCACGAAATGAGGTGACTACTTGTTTGTGCCTTCCATTAGGTTAGATAAATCACATGCACAACCCAATCGCTACCATTTTCAACTCTTTCATGATTACTTTTTGATGACAATTACTTAGTGAATTTCACTAAAGCTAAAGTTTATAAATTTGCACAAAGTTTTTTATCTCGTCTTTATCGATCATTAACTTCATTATTACGTTTAGATTTTTCTTGTATGATCTTATATGAATATACAGTACATTTTATTCGATATTATTACTTACGTTGATTTTGAAAGTACCATTGACTAGGCCTGCCATTGGTGGACATTAACATAAAATGACTCGTATTTCATGCTAGCACGCACATGTGCATTTATTTCCTAAAATTCAGCTGTAGCTACAGAAAATACGTATATTTGTGTGTTTATGGTTATTAATCGTCATTGCTTTCGTTTTTCAGGAATGAATGATTGTGAATGACCGTAAGAAATGATCTTGTTTTGGAGACATACTTATTTTTACATTATATATTCTCTCAAGCTGAAGTTGTATAGCCTAGAATTTACAATTGTATTGAGCGAATATATCAGCATACATTTCGACCGTCTCTTGGGCCTTTCTATTCCTTCTTTTGCGCAACAATATTAATGCTTGATGTGACTCAGTCGAAGCAAGAAGTGTCCCGTTTCACAACCTGCGCAGAACCGTACAATCTGATGAGCGGGTATTTTCGAGACGGTGTCGTGGGAATGCTGTTCCCTGGAGACGTGACGGATGGGCGGTCGTGCAAAAATAGGATACAACTCGGTAGATGATGAATAGGAGAGGATAAGAGGATGGGTGAGTAACTCTTGGTAAAGAAAATAGTAGGATTTTTGGCGATGATAAAAACGTTGATGAGAAAGAGGGATTGGGGTATTTTTGGCGGGGGATGGGAGTGAGAGGGTGGGGAGGGGTGGAAACGAAGGATTTTGATTGCCAGGGCCACCAAATTAAGGATAGATATTAAAAATAGCGCTGGATGTCTCTAAGAATTTTGTTTAAAGGTGAGACTAGCATTGAAAACATGTTACTGATGAAAAGTGGTTATGATATGCTATTAAAACTGTGATTATTCCATAGTGAATAAAAAAAAAGGAAAATTATAGTTCAAATCACTATTCACCCTTCTTTCAGCGTGTGTGAAATAATTTGAAATGAAATTTTTATTCTTAATTTTCTTGTGATTTATATGAAAGAAATCAATAATGTATGAAATAAACGTTGGGTGATGGATGCGGTGATGTACATTTGCAACATTAAAGCATGATGACTCGGATTTTAAAAATAGTTATACTTATTCTTCTTCTTAGTAAATAGTTATTCATTTTCCTCTGTTGCTATAGCTGCTGACTATCAGTCACGTGTCTTTCCCTATTAAAGGGATGATTGGATTGGCGTTTAAAGAAATGGCTATCAATTGAAGCTGTTTTCGCGTGATTCCCGTGGAACAGAATTAAGGCTCCAATTCATTCGTCTTTTTTCTTATTATGGTATATTTTGGCGATGGGAATTTTTAAGGGCCTGTAGGCAATTGAATAGTAAAAAAGTTTAACGATTATCTTTTATTATACAGGAGCAATGGTAACTGACAAATGTTTATGTTGTCTTATTTGGCGAACATAATATTCTGCCTGACCGATTCACCAGTCATTCTTTTACCGAACGATTCCTTCCTCCATCAACGCAGAGACTAAACTGCGGATCGTTCATTATTATAGCAGCACTAAGGAAGGATTTCTGCGAAAAATAATTTTGTGGTTATTTTTATCTCACGTTATATTTATATTCGTAAGAAAATCAGGTATCGGTGTTAGTGTTCGATTATTTCATCAGATTAAAAAAACTAGATTTCGTTCCAAAATTTGAGCTCATTGAATTATTTCTTTCTTTGTAAACCCAAATGAAATGCAATGAGTACCTCTTGATAGTAGTATTTTCAATATCGATGTAATGAGCCAATCAGCGTTCGCTCCTTTCCATCCTCAGCGTGAAGCAAGCAACACCCTCGCGGCATCCCTTTCTTCCTCGTCTTTCAACCATTCCCCCACCCTCCTCCACGCGAACTAATGACGCCCATTATCACATTCGAGAATAGCCGCGTCCTTTTTGCTTGCATCCTACACCCCCTCTCCTTTCAAAGGTCTCGAAAAAATGCCCGCTGCACCCGCATCTAGCCGCACCCGCTCTGCACCTCTTGTCCCCCTCTTTTGTCCTCCCCCCCCCCACACCTCCCATAGCGCACGGCTATCATCACGGGGAGAAAAAAGGGGCCTTTACTTACTTGCCTCTCTTCTTCTTCTTCTCCCGCCGCACATAATGCGTTGCCGAAAAAAACACGCACCGCCACTGAGAGCTGCCCCCCGTCCTCGCATTACCTCGGTAATGGCCTCCTCCTGCTCCCCCGCCCTTCTCCTCCCATTTACACGCGGCTCTCTCCTCCTCACCCCTCTCTCTCTCTTCTCACCTACATAATTTCCTCTAAATAGCCCCTTCTTCCCTCCCCCCTCCTCCCGTCCGCCACCGAGCAGTTTGTTAAGGGAACATTCTTTTTCCTCCTCCACTCGTTTTTCGGTTCATTTTCGAGGCGGTCTCGTTTAGTCTATAAATAGGTACGCGACGATAAGATCAGAAAATGTTCACTAAAATAAGAATACTTGAAGGAATATTTATTATTAAATTTAGATAGGAATCTATCATTCCGAAAATGGTCATTTATGTAAGAATGTTTGCAGATGGATGCAATCCAGTAATATCATGATCAAATTTTCAAAAAGTTGTTTCATTTCAAGATAAAACGGGAAGAAGAGCTCGGTTAATACTTTGTTTTATATATTATGGTATTCGATAATTATTTCATATATTATTATAGTTAATTTATTTGAATGTCAATTTCTTTGAGCAACATTATATGAAGAACGGTTACGTTTACAAGTGAAATGCTGTTTTCGAAATTTTTTACGTTGTTCTTGTTTTTGATTCCTTGTCAGTTCTCGTTGAAGATTTAGCCCATGAATAAATGATATGTTGAGCTGTTGAGGAATTACATATATTTCCCCATATTTCATTGCGGTGCTTTTTCTTTTTCGGTTCAATCTCATTGTGTATTCGTTTCGCCTGCAAGTTCGCTTCGATGAAGTACAGTGGCGGAAAAAATTAACGCAAAGCTCGTTGGCGTCTGAGAGCGGCCAGTTCAGGAACTACTTGTCTTCCAAAATTTTGCCCTTGTAATGCTCTCATACAACCGGGAGTTTTAAAAGCAAAATATCCCTTATACCGGGGAAATAATCATACCCGTCGCATTATGACAAGGCGCAAAAGATCCAGCTACGAATGCTTCGCCATATTCTCTGAAGTATGCTTCGCCCTCGACTCACCTAGAATGGAATCTACTCTCGTCGGGACATCATGGGACTCAGCCGACATATTGGGCATTGAGACTGCCTTATAACCCAATCGTTCCCGTGGTGTAGTGGGTAAAGTATCATGTTTCGAATCAGAGGTTCCACGGATCAAGTCCCACGGACGGATGACTTGATGCTGCACACACACATACTGTAAACATTTTTCTGATCTTAAAACTTCGTCATACCTATCAATAGGTCCATAGGATGTTGCATGTCTATTGAATTCTTACTCGCTTATTAATTTGTTGAAATTCAACCACCATATTGCATAGCCATTTGGGCAGTTGACTGTGGAGTGAATTTTGACTACCATTTCCGCGTCGTCCACCCCAGCTTCAAGGCCCCTAACATTAGCTGTATGTGCAATGTGTCACGGCCTACTACTCCTGCCTCATTCCAAGGGAAAAGTCCCCAGAAGTTCTGCAGAGCTGACCGAAGGCAGAACATCAAGCCGCCCAAACTCAGTACTTCTCAATCGGGTAATTTTGGGCGTCTGCGTATGTATTTCATCAGAAACATTGAACAAATGGTTAAGTTAACAGAGGTTAGACTTACCCTTAAATTTTCCAACAAAATGAGCATCACGCATACATTTAAAAAATATTTCATCATTATTATGGAACTAATGTTGTTTCGAAGTCATAGAAATACTGGACTGTTCGCGTTTTCCGCTATTTATTTAATCCCTACTTCGAACTTCTGATTACTTTTAGCACTCAACATAGGTTAAGGAATAGAATAAATCTCACAATCAATTATTCGAGGTAATTTCGCGGCAGAAATGCGGTTGTAATACATTTATGTTAATTTACAAACTAACTTTTTCATAAATAAAAATGATTTTTCATCACCTATGCCTATCAATGAAGAAATTTTATACTTGTAATTACATGAATTACCATTCATTGCGACATCTTCATTTTATGGACGAATTTCCAGTACTCTCTATTCATTGAGGAGGAGCTATAGAGTTTTTTCGACCATCCCGTGAATTATAATGTGTGGTCGAAATTTCCCATTGACTTAGAAAAAAATATATTTCCAGTAAGCCACGTAATGCTTACAAAAAATTTACCTCATATACAGCAGACATTTTCTTTTCACTTTCTTGCGAAGGATTTACTCCCATGATTGCTGCTAAATTGAAATGTGCATCAAAGATGGACTTCTGAACCAGTCTACGTAGCAAAATAAAAGTAAATGAGTTTAATTGTGGACATTAAATATTTTGCGGAAAACGATTCGGACACAAAAACGGAGTAGACAGGTAAATGACTGCAAGATGCAGCATGTGTGTTTCAGAAAAGAGGAGAATTATGCAGGTATTGATAAAGAAAGCTAGCACCAAAGATCGTATTTGAACAAAAGAAATATTCACTATAACTAGAAGAAATAAATTCGAGAATCAATTGATTGATTATACCTGAACGAGAAATTCACGAGGAAAAATATATCAGTCCATGAGATGTATCAACTTGTAGCAAGGAAATATTAATAATAATTCGATTACCACGGAAACAAATTCTAGATAAAATTCATTCCCTTCTATAAACTCAAAAATAGAGTCGAATTCCATTAAGTTCCTTTCCACCCATTCAAATTTCCGTAATCTTTCCAGTTTCCTAAATAACTTTTCAACAAGTGAAAATTATAATACTTATTATGTCAATATATAAAATTGAAAAACATTTAACGCTTAGTTCAGATACATCTATTTTAATAAAGATTCAATTTTTAATTGACGTTTTTAATCAAATATGCGTTCATATCCATAATCTTTGTGATTGAAAATCAAGTTTTAAAGACATCATGAAGTTCAAAAAAGTCGAAAGAAATCGTTTACGGACCAAATTAATCAATTTCTTCGGATAACTAGATGAAAGAAATTATTGAACCTTAAAATGGCCATAACATATTCCGTTTCCTAAATCAATTCGTCTTCGCATTTCTTTTCAATTGCAGTATGTTACAAGTTGTTTCAATAAAATCCTCAAAAAACTGTTATTGGGCGGAGAATATTGAGTAAAGCATTGCAATAGTGAACTGAAAACATACAACTGATTTCTCGGAGGTGGCTCAAAAAAGTGCTTTCATTCTGCTTTGAGTAACTCTATAGGAGTTTTCCCTTGAAGGGGAGAAGAAGCGTAGGCCGTGACACTTCGCACATGCAGCTAATGGTTAGGGGCCTTGAAACGGTGCTGGGGCCGTATTCTGTATTTCGTCGGTGCCGCACCGGTCGGTTTCCCTTTCAAGCCCACCGACTGGACATCAAACCGTACCGACAACGGATTCCGCACCGACGACGACACTTTCAGCGATTCTGTAAGGTCGTCGGTTTCAAACCAGTCGGTACGGTTCCCTCTCCTTCCCAAACAGGGAAAATCCGAATATATCCGAAGTTTCACGTGTCTCCACCAATGAAAGAAGCACGAATATTACAATAGTAATGGAGTCCCCTTGGAAAGAAGGGTAAAAACAAGAGAAGACTCATTGGCACAGTTTGTTGTCGTCATTCTCAATCTTTTTATTTGCGGAAATTACGACTTATTGCTAGATTAAGATAAACGATATTGGATAAGTTGTTAACAATGCTTATATAATGTGTGGTAGTAATGCTGTACCTACAGAATCGAAGGAAACAATATTACAACATCACAATAAAGTTTGTATGTGATGGAGATTGTTGTTGCTGGAATGAATTATTGAAACTATCCTCGAGATCGTAGTTTCTTTTTTTAAATATTGGTTCCGTATAATGCTATTTATTCATGATTTGGTAATATCGTTGTCATTAAGTAAGTTCCGTATAAATGTTATCAACGGAAGGTTACCCGTAGCAGACGAAAATAGCATACCATGGAACGTGAACGTAGGATTCAAATGCAAATGTAAATGTCATATTAGAGGAACAAGTTAGGAAATTGTTATAAAAATATGGAGCTGGGTGTAATTAAAAGAAGTGTAATGACTAGGAAGTAAATAAATTGTGATTGGGTGAAATAAATATGTATAAGTTGCGCATTCCAAGTGAGAGAAAATGATAATATTGCGGTAAACCTCATACTTATTGACAAATATCTTCTTTTATCGTCAAGGGAATCAATGGTTGACGATGAAATGAAATATAGTTGCCCGTTACAAATGAAAGAAACTGATACCGTGGTGGCAAACTTCATACTTAAATAAAAAGATCTTATTTCTATGCCGAGAGAAACGCCAAATTGATGGTTGAGTGAAATAACAGTCGCCTATTCAGAGTGATATACAGTGATAACATTGCGGCAAAACTCATATTTAATCAAAAATATCTTTTTTATGTCAAAGGAGCAAATAAATGATGATAGAGAGAAATAAAGCCTATTACAAGCGAGTGAAAGTGGTAACATAAATGAGAGAAAGTCATTATATGTTAGCAAACCTCATTTTTATTAACCATTATCTTATATTTCTGTCAAGGTAATTAATATAGATGATGACACAGTGAATTATAGAGGCGTATTCGAAGGGGCAGAAAAAGATAACATTGCAGAAAACCTCATTATTTACTCGGTGGTGAGATAAAAACAAAATAAAACGTACAATGCGCACCCACGATTCATGAAACCCACTAGTCGGTGGCCGTACCGACACCTTTTTGCTGTCGGTACGGCTACCGACGATCTCCCGTCCTCTCGTCGGTGCCGCACCGACCGGGTTCGTACAGAATCGCACGACTTCTAACCGGGAGTCGGTGTGACGTCGCACCCGACGAATCGGTGCCGCACCGATCGGTTTGGAGTTACAGAATACGGCCCCTGGACGACGCGGAAATGGTAGTCAAAATTCACTCCACAGTCAACTGCCCAAATGGCTATGCAATATGGTGGTTGAATTTCAACAAATTAATAAGCGAGTAAGAATTCAATAGACATGCAACATCCTATGGACCTATTGATAGGTATGACGAAGTTTTAAGATCAGAAAAATGTTTACAGTATGTGTGTGTGCAGCATCAAGTCATCCGTCCGTGGGACTTGATCCGTGGAACCTCTGATTCGAAACATGATACTTTACCCACTACACCACGGGAACGATTGGGATATAAGGAAGTCTCAATGCCCAATATGTCAGCTGAGTCCAATGATGTCCCGACGAGAGTAGATTCCATTCTAGGTGAATCGAGGGCGAAGCATACTTCGGAGAATATGGCGAAGCATTCGTAGCTGGATCTTTTGCGCCTTGCCAAAATGCGACGGGTATGATTATTTCCCCGGTATAAGGGATATATTTCTTTTAAAACTCCCGGTTGTATGAGAGTATTACGAGGGCAAAATTTTGGAAGACAAGTAGTTCCTGAACTGGCCGCTCTCTGACGCCAACGAGCTTTGCGTTAATTTTTTCCGCCACTGTACAAAAGGTCGTTTAAGCATGATCATCGATAGGAATATTTATTATTAGATTTAGAAAAATCTACTGACCTTAATATGATTTCAGATTGAAATTTTGTCGCAGTTTTACTTGAAAGTAGTATCTGAGATCATAAATCGTGAAAGGACTTCTCATTGTTCTATTTAAGAAAACATACTGCCGGGAAAATCTAGCTATGGTGTAAAAGAGTCAAATGATGAAATGCGAATGAGACTTCGAGATGTATTTAACTCGTTCCTCGTCTTTAACTCGTAAAACATCATTCATCTTTTGATTTGAAATTGGTAGGTTAAATGTGCTTGCTGTATGAGCTTCAGATGAGCTGATGATCGAGGAATTATTGCTTTTCCTGCCCACTAGCCCTGCTACATCTTTTTCGGTTCATTTTCAACGCTTTTTCGTTGAACCCATTAATACGAGCCAAAAAAAGAAAATATAGTGCGTTAAAATTACATTGGCTGGAGTAGTATGATTTAATATTTGTGTGAGAAAACTATTTTACGCCGTGGTGTTGCAGCTAGAGGCGCAATGCTTGCCTTCTTTTGTTCCTACTCCTTTAGTATCATTGAAATATTCATCTCTATGCTCTAACTTGCAAATGTCTAATCCATTTCTTATTATTATTTTATGTTTATCTAAGGATAAAGGTATTCTGGCACTATTCTATTGAGCTAACGTAGCTGTACTGTAATCAATGTCGTAGGCAGGGTATCTCAATATATATTTATTACATTCACCCAACCTCATTTTTCAAATAATTTTGCCGAGTTTAAAGACAAGAGCAAACTAGTCACCATGCACAAATAATCGTAGATGAGTTGTTCTCTTTCTTATGCCTCCCATTTCGCTTTTACAACTCGGATCACTGGCACAAAAACTGCACCTTTGCTCGGAATATCGAACTGGGCGAAAAGCAAAGTCCGCGACTACGTGCGATTAAAATGACGGGACATGGATGATGGCGATAGGCTACTCGGCCTTTCTCTCCTCATCGATGCATTCATATTCTCCCTTCTTCCCATCCATCGTCTCCCGCCCATTCCCCAGGCACTCGCGAGCGCGGCATTCACGAACGCTGGCACGAGGCGACGCACAGTGGTCGGAAAGGCCGGCCTGGCTGGACAAAAGTCTGTCGGGCGCATATATTGCACGCATAAGTGGCAAATGTTTTTGAAATGCCTTCAATATCGATAACTTTACCTTATTAAATGGTTAAAATAATTTTCTCTTGACCTGAGGCAAAAATAGGGGGTTAGGGAATCCCCCCCGGTTTTCACTATATTGCCTGAAAATTAATTATTAGCTGAAATTATTATCACTCTGTGCGAATTAATGTTTAAGCTGTCAAATATTTTATCATCTTTCATTTGCAATAGCTTAAAATTTTCTGCGTCCTTGAATGAGAGATAACGGCAATGGCTATTAGCCCCATCATATTTAATGAGAGGTTCTTACCAGGTTTAATTTAGTGGGGCAGTTTCTAAATGACCTGTGACTTTAAAATTACTCTAGTATCTCCTTTTTGAATGACAAATTTTAATTTCAAAATTTACAACGGAAATAGCAATGTTACAACGTGTTTCACAATACTTAAATGTTTATACAATTTACAGAAAATAATCACTTTTAGAAATTTCAATTAGGCGAAATTTACTCGTGTTAATCCTACTTAGTCAGAAACAAAACCATCCGAGTCACTTAAGCCATAATTTTCATCTATTGATGGCAATAGAACATTCATAACTTCGGGTGGGTAAGGGGAATTCTTCACTTTTTTCAATTTGCTTTTGGAAGATATTAAAGGGTCTGATGATACCAGAAGAATGTTGAAGAGGTCTTCATTTACCGTAGCAGTAGAGATTTTCCTCATGTTGCTTTCCCTGTAGCACCTTATATCCTTATTTCGGGACTCCTTTGGCTCTTCGGACAAAACACCAATTGGTAAGGGAGCCGTACGAATGATATCACTTCCATTAATTAGCATTTTATGCACATATGCTGGCATATAATACCATCCGTATAGCTCCACGCACAACCTTGCCGTCTCCAAAGCATATTGCTTAAAAACTTCCACATCAACTGCGCGTTTTGACGCCACTGTTTTCAACACGATAGGTACCTAATCTTTGTATTCGTTCCTTGCTGATTCCAGTGACTTCTGAAGACAAATCTGGTTGGGCGAAAAATCTCCTCGCTGCATTGCCATCATTCGTGGAGCCAGTTCCCTTCTTCGTAATGTCCACAATCAACCCCGTTTCCACTCTAAATCTGTCCTGGACACACTTTTTTCATGCTGAAAGAATGGATTCATCTTCGGCGATTTTAATTTGCCATTTTTTAATGTCAACTCTATGCGAAATGTGAAGCATATACTCAAAAATCCTTAACCAGGCGTGAAGAGGTGAATGGCCAAACTCGAATACATCTGTGTTTACGGGTCGTAATAATAATTGTTTTATATCATTCATTTGGCAAGGAGTAGCTTTGCAGACATTGCAAGTCTGGGAAGAAATACCAGTCATAGAACTGACGGCTTTACCGTCGACCATCGACAAAACCAAATGATGATCAACTGCAACATCAAACCAAATGGACGGCCTCAATTTATTTATCTCTTCGTCCATGTATGCCTTTTCCTCAACGATTAAATTACAAGTTTCCTTTTTAAAAGAGAACTTGATCGGTCGGCAATATCTTGGCGAAGATGGCCGTGGATTCTCCCATACGGTCAAGTCACTCGATGGTATATACAGACGCAATGGCACAATTGTGATACAAAATAAATCACTAGCCATGAATTCTTTGTGGGCTGAGTCGGTTAAGGAGTGGGTGAAGAAATAATTTGACCATTTGCTTTGGGGAAGGGGAACTTAAGGAGAGGAGAGTGAGTGAGTGACAAATAGTAGTTCATTCATAAGCATATTTGTATCACTTTGCACAGCTTCAAATTGCTGTAAAAATATCTAGCCTTTTGCCCTTATTTTCAAGGTGTAGAATTTCAGGTTTGGAATATTGTAGGGGATCAATTTTTTCTGAATTTATGATATCTTTTACTGGCATACTTGATTTCTCCTTTGTCAATCCTGCTTTACTTAGACGAAGGATCGTTTTCCTGCCCCCATTGCACTGAGGTCGGATTTTCAGTTGCACGGGTGTCAAGGTTACGGTTCCCAGTCACGCCTAGTAAGAACAAACCATTCTCACAATTTGGCTATTTCCGTTTTCCTATGGTGTTACGGGTAGTGTCCACAACACCCAATACCTCATTCCAGCTAGGAAAACAACTAATGTAATCAATCAAAAATAAATTAACAATTATTTATAATTTTATTACACAATGCAATTTTTTATAATAAAGTAAATATAAAAATAATTTTAGATAAACAAATTACACATGAAGTCGTTCCCAAGAATATTTTAGTGCTGATGATTTTTCCAATTTCGCGCGTATCTCACTAGCGCCACTATGCGGTAAGCTGAAAAGTACCGCTCGAAGATTCGTATGTCACTGTAGAAAATACATTATAATTCTAAAAGGCGCAACTAGGCGCAGCCAATTTTTGCTCAGCACGTTTTATAAGACTATTGCCTACAATAATCCGTTAAAATTATACCGGGGCCCTTTAGGGCTTTTTTTAAATTCTAACACAAAGTACGTTTATAACAATTTTGGTCAGATTGTTTTCAACAGATTGATTCTTCAGAATGACAATAAGTTTTGTCCAAACTATGAATTCAATATAAAGATAAGTCTATTTACTTCCACTTTTCATTAAAATATTCCATCATTATGGTTTTAGAACCACTGATACTGATGCCTAAAAGTCAGTGACCGGTACAGTAAAATCATGACAAGTCCCGAATCGAAGTTTCTAGCCATTACAGTGGATTGCATTTGAAAGAAATCCGCAAAAACAGCATACTATCTTAAACTACAACTCATTACCTATTCAATAAGCACATTTCCACGTTATTTATCCAAACTCAAATATTTGACTTTTGTCCAGCCAGATCGGCCGTTCCGACCACTGTGTTACGGCTAGAGCCGCGCCGCGTCGCGACGCGGCGCGGCTCTAGCCTCACCCAGACGACGGCAAGGGAGGGCGGGGAGGATCCAAAGGCTCGCCTCCGACGCAAATGCTGCCCAAGACAATTTCGACGATTTCCGTGAAACGCGAGCGAGGCAGGGCCCACTGACGGTCGCGCAGTCTTCGAAATGGAGTTACAAGTCGCTGCGGTTGCGAATTGCAGTGATTCGCGATTGGAAAGACTCTTGATGTGAAAACTGGAAAAAAGAGCCTATAGCGCTGCGTGGCTTTGAACTCGTTGCGGAAAACTTTTGCTGCTTGAAAAGAAATTTTAAGTCGGTTACTTTAAAAGTGCAAAATTTATTTGACCAACGGTATATCTGTAATGTTGCATTGTAATTTTTGCGTGAGAAATAGCATTTACACACATTAATTAATATCGTTTGAATTCTTTTTCGATGAATAAAAATCATTATCAGCAGATGATTTCCATCTCTTCAAAACACCGCCTGATTACGACGATTAGGGAGTACCTCGGAAAATACCTACTGATGAGTGTTGATATAGTCTATCATAAGATAAGTTAACGTGGCATGGCTACCCAAAACATCGGAAATTTAAATCACAGGCATTTTTCTAGCATACTGTCAAAGTAGTTCTCAGAAGAGGGAGTTCCTTTGATTAACACATCTCGGATTATCCGGCGTCGGAGTTAGTCATACGGTCAAGCGCAAGAATGGCCGTACAAGCTCAACATTCCGAGAACTATAGTCAAGCACTGTTCTTTAAATTCCTGACACATCAATGACTGGCGCCAGGTGACTTTGTCGATGAGTGCCAAACAATGACTGCATTTTTCAAAAACTTGCTCAAAATCACGATTTCGAGACAAATTAGTAGATGCCTCTATCACTGCCGCTAAATTCAAAGCCATGTAATCGTTTTGAGTAAACGTAGACGTAGTCTCCAAATGACCTATACTCCAGGAAATACCATATTATACTCTTAAGCATGGCAGCCAGGTGCCAAGTCACACTCGATTCTTTTTATTACTGTCATCCGATGAAAGAAATTTTCTCATAAAACTGCATGTCTTCAATAGAATTTGTTTTTGGATTATGGGGTGAGTTTTTATGTTGAGATGGAGGCGGATGAGGTTTTTCTTGAAATTCCGAGGTGTGATACCTGATATCATTAATTGTATATTGTATGCATGGTTTTGTTTCCGATTTCTAATTTGGTAGTTCTATTGTGAGGGGTATATATTCTTATGTTTTCATGGAATTTGTGATTGATATTTTGGTCGGAGGGAGCTGATATGTTAATATAGGACACATTCTTTCAAATATTATTATTTTTATTCAAAGAAATGATTGATAGGAATTTAATAAGGTATGTGACCTTGAACCTGCGCCATTTTCCTCGGTTGAAGCGTCTACGTTTACTCAAAACGATTACATGGCTTTGAATTTAGCGGCAGTTATAGAGGCATCTACTAATTTGTCTCGAAATCATGATTTTGAGCAAGTTTTTGAAAAATGCAGTCATTGTTTGGCACTCGGAATTTTTTAATCTATGAAAAACGATTGCACTGTTTATGTTTTTCACGTTATCGTATTGGTTCATACTTGTTTTTTATTGATTTTCTCAATATTATATTTTTGTTTTCAAGCATAATTTTGGAGGTGAACTTCAAAGATTAGTGGAATATTTTTCCGTTAACCATGCGACTGATTCTGTCAGGTAGAAAGATATTTGCAATGCTTGCCATGCCAACAAATGGATGCTGAAATAACACGTCGGATTTAAGTTTCTTCTGAAGATCTCTATTAATGGACTCGAGAGCCTTTTTCTCTTTCCTCACGTCGCAAGAAAATTTAATGTGGATAATACTTAGGCCAGCCTCTTCCAAGTTCGTGATGTGAATTAATTTCGTTATACTAGCAGCGTTCATCCCCTCTTTATCCCCATCATTTATATCTCTTCACTCTTCCCCAATCCCTCCCCTTCTGATAAACAACCTTCTCCTCTTTATTAATTCCACCGAGATTTTCTTCCTACTTTTCACTCGCATATACTTTTACATTCTCGGCTAGATATCCTTAGTAAAACAGTCCTCACATCTCCTAATGCTCCCTGTTCACTCCACTTTTCCACCATTAGACATTTTTCGCGTCACCAGGATGATAGTTGCATTTCATTCACTTTTATGCTTCTTTTACGAGTATTCTACTTTTATAGTTTTGGAAGTTATCTTGCCTTCTTTTTATGTGTTTTTATTCCGTTGGGGTAATGGGTTTGAGCTGTGAGAGCTAGCTGTGATAAGAGCCACTATCTCTCCTTTTATGGAAAGACTTGGCTCGCGAAACGAGCTTCAATTCTTGTGAATATATTTGTTTCAAATATGGAGGCAGTAAAATGCGACCACCATTTCCTTTCGATCAGAGACACAAGCTTCCTCATCAGCCCCCCTCGCTCTCTTTATGTTCCGGCGCTCTTGTTACTAGTTCTTGGCTTTAAAATTCCACGTTTTTGCGACTTGCTTAAATGAAAATTGTGCTTCACCGCGATTGCAATTTTGCGCTCGCTTGCGAATGCTTGGGGAAAAGACTGCCTTACACGACATGCATATGGTGATGTAGTGAAGCCCTGCGTTGATAGTTTTAAGTACGCCCCAGGAAGTGTGGGTTATAAAATTTCATAAGTCCATCTCTATTCTTGATATTTTATCGTAGATAACAGGCTTTATGGTAAATACTACTCTTTTGATTTCCCATTGTTTCTATTGCATCTTTTTCCTTCCTTCTACTGATTCCAGAGACGCATTTATCTTTAATTTAGTTTTTATTAATTTAATGCAATGCCCTCGGAAAACTGGTTATTCCTGACCATATATTTTTTCTTGTCTTGTTCGTCATGTTTATTATCATCTTGGTCATTCTTTAGGGGATGGAATAACCTCTCCCGCTATTCGCTCAATCTATAGCGCCTTCATTTCCGATAAAAGTACATGCCCGCGTTTCTTAATTTTTGTTTTCTCGAATCATTTTTTACAATCCAACATCTCGAATCATTTCTTACTAATACAAATAAAAATGTATGGTGGCTAAATATTTTCAATTTAAATTTTATGATCTCCCACGGAGAAGGAAATTTTTTCTGTGGATGCCGAATCTACGATGGCTGCAAGCCAAAAGGCACTGCTCTGCTCATTATTTTCGCAGTGCTCATTGCCCGATGTAAACTTTTCTACAGAATCAGGATGAAACTCCTCCCCGCTTAATTCTGCTATCGATGCCCGGGGGCGCTTCTCTGCTATTCCCGCCAACTCCACCCGGCTCTTTCCGCGAACAAATCTTGACCCGTCGCGCTTGTATTTCAATATAATTTCGCAATGCTATGGTATCGGAACACGTCAAATAAAAAAAGTGTGTGAAAATGGCCCCAGAACTTTGAGTGGCAGTTTTTAAGCACGAATAGACTCCTCTGTATCCGAGAAACGTGAGCGCTTTGTTTGATAGGGTAGCAGTTTTGGAAGGATAATGCGTATTTTTTGTTTTGCAGCGCTTTGGATGATGACAACGACGTTGACGTGATGAAATTTCCATCTTCATGCTCAGTCCCATGTAATTTGGTTACGCCACACTCCTTTTCACCATAGCTCTTGTGTCCATGCAATACATATACTGTCGAAGTGGTTAAGTTTACCGTTAAAATTGGATTTGATTGGGATGAACACGATCAGATTGAAAGCCCCTGGGAGTCGTATCAATTGCTTTCGCAGTTACGTGATTTTTATGCTCATGGCATAAATTTTAGACTCTTCGTCGATGCTCAGCTATTTTAGTTCTTTAGGTACAAACACATTGTTGTATTGCCTTATCAACCTAGATTGACTTCCATTCTTTTCTAAAAGATTATTAAATAGTTGATTATGTCTCACCTGATATTTTAATTAATTTACGAAGCAATACTTTTATTTGTAACATATAACATTATGGAAACATGATCTGATGGAATGATGGATTATGGAAACATGGAATGATGATGATAGTAACGTCTCGATGGTAGCGTAATCGTCCAACGGCGGCTGGAGTGTGTCCTATTTTCATTGTGGGCGGAAATCCTTTTGCCATTCACTTAATTTATTCCATCATACCATACTTCAGTGAAAACGCCGTCGATGTGATATTACTCGTATTGCAATTTGATTGCTTCCAAAACATTAAGAACTGCTCAGACGCCTAAGATTGGAATATATGAGACTTCCCTCTATTCCCCCTTTCTGTTATCCCTTGAAGTACATACCCGATCTTATTCGAATTTACTGCATTCCTGTAAGATTAGAGAGCAATAGATTGTAAGGTGCTCCGTTCCAATTGATGCTCCGAATAAATTGGGTGAAATAGCCTTTTCAAGGCTTTGTGCCAGGCACAGCTATTACCATCGTAAGTATTTGATCTCCTGAAGATGTATTCAAGGAGCAAAAGCTTAGCTCTTCAACTTAGCATATTTTGTACTGAAAAGTAATACCTCTTGGTGGTAAAAGATTTGGATGACGTACGAATCAAATCATGCTTCGTAAAATATAATGGATCTCGAAATGTATTCATTAAATTTTCAGCTGCTTTGCATTAGATCTCTCTCACATAATTAATCTTCGAATCTAAGACCGCTTCTTTTATTATGCTATTACTAGGTACATCTGGAGTACTTTTGTAATTAATAAATCCTGTGAAGGAGAGCTATTCTTTAAAGTATTACACCTTGCTTTGCAAGGCTCACTTTTTTTATTAGACAACGGCCCTGGTCTTCAACTGAAAATGTTAGGTACTATGAGATGGAACTCGGATAAGGTCTTAAAAAATGGGCCTTAAAAAGCAATTATATGCATTTTTTTCTACTGCGGGGAGGTTTTACATGGAGAAGCCGGATATCAATTGAATGGTGTTGTGCCTGCACCCGGTAATATTTCTATTCACAATTAGGCTAAGTTGCGTTCCTTGTTGCACAGTGCGAGGGCTAGCAGACGTTGAATCATACGGCGTGACCCACAACTGCAGCAGGAAGAATAGGTACTCCCACTGTCCTCTCATGCAGTCGCTATCGTCATTCCATATCGTCTCCACCAGTGCCTTCCTTATCGCGGGTTATTCTTATTGGGAATTTGAGGAGGATAGGGCAGGAGCAATCCAAGGGGAGGCAGCAGGAAAGAGGATGTAGAAATCAAACCTTTGATAGGACTAGCAGTGGGAAAAGGGTTGTGGAGATCATGGATTTTGTCAGCGGCAGGAGTGAAGCCGTATCAGCAGCAGACTGCAAAGAGTCTTTGGGGAACGAGGTCTCCCTGGGCGAAGGAATGCGAGACGCTGGCAAGGGAGAGATGGGTCCAAATGGTTGATGGCGTGGGCGTGCGTATCATTGGGGTTTCAGACTCCCACGACGCGTCGGTTGGGGTGCAGTGGAGCGGGAGGGGACACTCGCCTCTCACTGTGATTTGCTGCCCTCGGCGAAAATATTCAACTCCTGTATTTTTATGCGTAATACACCAACAGTAGTCCAATAATCGACATTTTCAATGGCGATATTTGATGATAAATTTCTTCCCTTTAATGAAGCATGAACACAAACAGGTTGAAAGTAAGAAATAGTATGTATTTAAAACAACTAACACCCCAATTTCAAGTCAAATTGCATCCAAATGTACATTTTTTATCGTGAAAGTTGATGCTAACTTTTTATGAATCATCAATTACGGGTGCGTTAAAAAATGGAAACATCGGAGGCGAGGGTCCGAATGGACGGACGGAAGCGCGAAGGAAAAATATAAATACGCATTTTGATGCAGCATTGTATAAAAGGTGTTCGTCAAAATCTAGGACAATTAGCTTTATGGATTATACAGTTATTTTTGATCTGGTAGTTAATAAAAATTTGGTCTCGAAAATAAATGTTACTTTATATTCGCACTAATTTTAAGTGTAGGTTTTCGTAGAATCTATTTGCATTCTAGTGCGATAATGGTTGAAAATGATATCATTGTAGTTTTGCAGTGGAGGAATTGTTAGCATCGCCCGGGAGGAGGCAAAAACCCACATCCGGCGAGGGTTTTATGTTGGGCTCACTGGGGGGCTCTGCAGAGGAAGGGAGGGGCCTCACATTGGCTGCGGGGGGCTTAGCGATAAGGGCTGAGATTTCCTCATCGCGAGGCGTCCTCAGCTAAAGGGCCTCGCTAGGGAAAAAGGGGTTTTTCTAAGGAGAAGAGGTTGGGGAACACTTTAACGAAAAGCCGCCGATGGAGTTTGAGGAGGGGGCTCGTACAATCTTGCCCCTCTAATACCGGGGAATTTCAGATTCCTGAAGTAGGCCATCGTGCGACGTGGTCGGAACCTCCAGCAAGGAGAAGCGGCCGCGAATTTCCCCTCACTAATGAACAGAAGACCTTGAAAGGATGGAGCCTCACCGGTGTTTTTTTAAGGAACATTTAGAGCTGAGAATTTTCGTCTGCGTGATTTTCTTGCCCGGAGCGGTTCAAGCGTAGAAACATGATTGATGAGCAAAATATGTCCGCAGAGTGATAATAATGGAGTTAATGTCTGTCGATCCTAAGGGTCGCCTTACACATTCTTTTGTCTTCAAATTTTCCTTTACCTCGGTAATTATTTTCTTATCTCTTTGATTGGTCCGTTGCGTCCGCCCTGTTTACCCACTGATATTTTTTCCTTCTTTTTTCGTTTTTTTTGCCCGATCTCCTTTTAGAAGTTTGGCTATAATCTTATCTTCAGCCCTAATTGAGGGCAACGAGGAGTTTTAAGTTAGCGCAGTTGCACTATAATTTTAAACTGTCCAGCCCGGACGTGCACCAAACGTCTCCCCCACTTTCTCCAAAATGTTCCCTTGTACCTCCAAACATTTTACAACTTTTTTCTCTCATAATATGATCTTTGTGTTGTAATGTTCTTACTTTTACTGTTTTTTTGTTTATTTGTTCTTTCTTATTCGTAATGTGAATTCTCTTTTTGTGGTCTGTGATGCCCAAGTGAGTATTTTAATGTACCCCACATTCCAAAAACTTCCTTGTTGTTCACGAGCCTCTCTTCCAAGGCCCAGGATTTCATACCATATTAAAGGGATGTATATGTGGCATCTTACTAGCCTTACTTTAACATTTTAACTAAGGTCTCTCAAGAAGAAGTCTCTCTAATTTATCTTTGCCATTCGGGATGAGAAAATGCGTTTCGGGGCATTTTTATAGCTTGAAAGTTCTTTTTATGAACTTTGCTGGTGAGCACTGATCTGGAAAAATTATCATAGCTCGAAATATATGAATATATCTGTACTGTTGTCATATCAAGGCAAGCGTACTCACATTTATTACAATTTCTACCTAATTTATTATAAGAATCCAGGAATGGCATACCTACTCTGAAGAGTATTTTAACGCATTTCCAGATGAAATAACAGAGGGAATCAGAGTAATGGACCAGGTGATATGATGTTTTCGTCCACGCTGTAGAACTGGAGGTGGGGAAAGAAAAACGGAGAATGCAATGCAAGCCACGTGCTTGCCATATATTCATGAGGATCCGTTAAATGTGTAATGGCGGGGCAAGAGGCTGAGAAAGGCCACCAAGTCATCATGGTGGCTGGACGACGAGGACGAGGCTGCTTCGTTCCCTGCAGTGCGGCTCATTCCGGTGAGACGTATGAATACTCACCACGAGTGCACGCTCGCGGTGAGCCAGAGAGTGAGCTGCTAATGGGAGCGAGGGCTGCAGGTGGGCGCTGTGCACTTCGGAGAGAAACGCTTTTGTTAAGAGCAAATAAATGAAACGCTGCAAAGGGATGGTTGGGTGCATCAACGGGTGTGTTGGAATAAGAGTTTCATCTACCCCTACTCTCATACAGTGCGAGCGACCTCCGAGGTGTGTGGCAGGGGTATTTCTCTGCAACATTAACATTAACTCAACTGCATGTAGGTGCTACCGCGATTACATGCGTAATTACGTGGCTGGGGTTAGGTACAACCGTTTTGTTCCATTCGTTCCGCAACTCAACGACAGTAATTAGACTCGCATGGACAAGCATCACAAACTTACGAAATGTTAGAAAAATTTATTTATCGGCCAATAATTACTATCGGGCATATTATTTTGTCATATCAAGTTAAAAAATTTTGGTGAATGATTCATAAAATTTTAATTTCTATGCATCTTATTGCTTTGGTATTAGGCCAGAATTTATTTCCTTACACCATCCAATCCTCTTAACAACGTTTCCCAAAGTTCAGTTTTGAATTTTTAAGACTTAGATTTTTTACGTGAACAACGCATAGGTGAGTGTTCATACTTTCTTTTCGCTAAACATGATCGCCTAATAATAAAAAGTATCTAAGTTAATGAACTCAGTAGCAAATATTCTCCTTCACTGCCATTTCGTGGGAACGGAGGGTGGTTGGTTTGGGAAGGGGGTTGATTCGGTGGGAGTTTTGCAGGGAAATGGGGTTGGCGGTGGGACGTGACGTCATCACCCCCTCTAAATGGGTTCTCGTCCCAGCCGAAGCGGTCGCCTCCTCACAAGAAGCTCCTCATGGAACGAAGTGAAGACGGCGAAGACGTCTTCATCTCCTCAGTCGTCGCGAAAGCGCAAAAATGGGGGGTGAAATGCGTGCTTGTAAGGGAACGGAGAGGGTGGTTAACAGACGGACACATCAGCGTAGAAATAGTACAAATGTAATTCGGATGGACTGAATTTGACTTGACGTGGATCATGGATAAAGGTAGCTCACATTTCCCCCTGGTCAGCTCCGTAGAAGATGGGACAACGCTTTCTCTATTGGCCTGTGCAGCTACTGGCTGAGGGCGTGTAAGTTCAGAGCAGACCAATGGCACATTCAAGCAGTGAAAGCAGCATTCTGTCAACACTACCCTTCCACCTGCGACTTATAGTTCATAAGAAAAAGATTCTTCAAGCCCCGTAATCGCATACAACTTTAGTGCTATGAACTTCCGTTCCTTGAAAGCACTTTCGATTCACGCCGTCGCGTCGGTCAATCTGTGTTCCCTTCATGGGCAGTTGTCCCTCTTCCCGCCTTCACATTCGTCTTTCCATTATCCTCAGTGTGCGCCGAAATTTCTTACCCTCATAGTTTCTGCTTCAAATTACATTGATGGGATTCAAAATGTAAAATACCATGAGACGATATTAAAATTTCCCTGATTGATTAAATAAAATATAAAGTGGAAATCCAAAACATATTGTGCCTAAATAGATATTTGTCGAATAAGGAAATACGAATATTTAATAGCCGTCGTTTCTAAATGGTACAAATTACTGAGAAAAGAAGAAAATAATGCGGAACAGATCGTAGTACTTGAATTTGTATTTTATTCATCGAGGATCGTCCTTTTAACCATCTTGGGTTTAAAGAGTAGCTATATATACTTCAACTCTTTTTCCCTGAAAGGTTGCAAAATATGATAATGGCTACTAACGAAACAGTTTCTGTTTTTTATGTTAGATACACTATGAAAGGCAAATAAAATATTGCCAAATGCATTTCTCTCTCTCTCGTCAACTCTGAAATTGTATTTTCGGGCTACTTCCGTATCTCAAATAGAATCAACGCTTGCACTTGTTAGCTGCCTTGTCCCATAACGTGTCGTTCAACCTGCTCGGCTAGAGAATAATAAGCGCGGAACTCGGTGGGAGTTGAAGGTTTTTTTTACTTCTCTTTTTTCCATCCAATTCCCGGCGTTATTCAATTGTCTTTCCCTCTCGCTCGCTCGCTTCGCTGTTGTTTCCCTCGCGGGCGACGACGACGCTGCCACATGGGAGTGCTCCGAATCGAATGTCTGGCTAGCACCTCCGTTGACGCTCACCATTGTGAGACGCTGAATTTGCCGCCGCCTTGCACCGCTCCCTCCCCCCTGCCGCCCCTTGTACATCGCTGCGGCTGCTCCCCTGGGATATTGTGCAAAAGACCGACTCTTTTCCGCACCAACCCAGAATGCTCTTCCCCCTTCGCAACGGCCGCCGCCGTGGTGCCGCACTTATAACCCATAGAAACGGATTAGGATGCCTGCAGGCGGCAGATAGGTTGTTCTCTTTCTTATTGAGCGTTTGTAATAACGTAGTCCAGCTTTTATGGCATGCCGGAAGTCCTAGGAAAATTGGGCAAATTCAAGTAACTTGCGGAAAGCTGGGGAAAATTATTCTTGAAGGTGTAGTGCGTTAATAAATTATCGCTTTAAGTTTGTAAAATACACGTTATTTCCGGTGGTTAAAAAATTTTACTTTGTTTTTCCACACTTAATTTATTAACACGTGACCATGGTTTCATAATGAGTAAATTCCATAAAGTAACGCCTCAGACTATCAACTTCGTTATTTCCGGTGTTTCAAAATCAAAAATTCAGTAGCTTAAGTGAAGTAAATCAGAGCTTGAACTAAATTTATTAATTAACTTATATTTAGCATTATTTTCATCAACACGGATCTACAGAAATTTATCTCAACAATCAGCGATTAGTAATGAAAAACTTTGCACTCATACCTTATCTTTTATCCTTCTACTTATTGCAGTATTATATTTTTTTTAGGTAGGATGCTTTAATTATTATTATCAAGGACTCTTTGCAAGCTTGAAAAAAAATTTTAATTATGGTTTCTTGCTCTGCTGAATTTACCTCAGCTCTTATTTGCAGAGGTCAGAAGAATTTTCGCGGCCTAACTTAGTCTACCATATTAGTGTGACCACGGACACAAAGGAGTTTTTCCACCTCACAGAAGGAGTTAATTATACATTTTTATAGTAAATGGCGAATTAGGAGTTATTTTAAATGTATCACCCTGCTTCATTTTTTCTGTATTACGTTTACCCTAATTACTACGGAATATTTTAAGAGTGGAAATTTGTAATTTGCATGTAAATGGTGGCGCACAAGCCGCATGATGGAGCAATGGTGGAGAAATTGTTGCCTGCATGCTTTCCATTCTTGCTTTGCGTATTCCTTTCCATGGCCTCTTTACCCTTGTTTCTGTCATAACTTCCCCAATTTAACACCTCCTTTTCCAAGTTACATTATTCTTCCGAATCCCGCTTTCATGGCACATTTTACTCCCTCATCCCTTCTTGAGAGCGTCTTCTTTAATTCATCCATTTACATTTGTCTAAGTAAGGGCCCTATTTTCTTCCTCGCGATTTAAGTTTATTGCCCCTAACTTTTGGCCCCGGTTTTTTCTGTGCATCCCCCATCTAATTTCAATTAAGTTTTACTGTACCATTAGGTTTTATATTCATCTGTTAAAAAAAGGCGGCCTGGATCCCTCTCTCATGCATATACGTACGGTGGAAAAACTCGGGACTTCCTCTTGGGCCATTCCGAGCACTGTCCGGGTCGTTTGGTGGGTGGGTGGGTGGGTAACCCAACCCAAGGTGGGTGGGTAGTTTTTGGGGTTGATAGGACGGAGCCTAGCTTTCGGCTTCTGCTGCCGCACTCATCGGCGGTGTATTTAAGCGGCTGGAGAGACTGTTCGGTGGGCCGGAATGGTCGCACCCGCAGATATCTTGAGGAGCCCCAACACACTTTGTCGCTCCGCGCCATTGCCGCCTCTTCCTTAACGACACTCTCGACCACCCCTGAAATTCCTCCCCCCGCTTTCCCCATCTTCTCTCTCCTTCTTTCCCCTTCTTGCAATTTCTTCCGCTCTTTGTTTGTATAGTCTCTGTACCCACCGATGGCACCTTTCCGGGCACCCATGTTAAATGAGTTGCACTGCTCCACGCGAAATTACTCTGTTGCAATGGGATTACGAGAGAATTTCTAACAAAGATTGGGTAAATTTGACTCCTGTCCTGGGGAAGCAGTTGTTTTGAAGACTTGCATGTGTATATAGGGGATTCCCCAATCCATCGCTTACACTTCGATTATCGCACATTGCTCTCCCAAACTGCTCCCAATTTATAAATCACAACTGCTTTGTTGCTTGAAATCTACGCCGGAAGAGATATATTCACGCCTCTCCTCTGAAAACCATTTGTAAGCCAATTTATTAAAAATAAAAGAATTGCCCACTATTTACTTTAAATGCAGTGTTGACGAGCAGAATCCAATTCCAATGTTTTTTCCATTAGGGTTAGGTCAGCATAAAATACGTACCTGGTATACAAATGTGCTTTTACAAACGTTTATCACTCTTACTTCTTGCGTATCTCTGAGTGATTTTTTATCTGTATTAATTTTTATTTCAAATAAGGAACCTTTTTACGGCGTATAGTCCCGAATTTTCATGCTTAAGCATTGCCCTCGCGGAGAGAAAACAACGGGGTATGATCGCTCGCTCTTTCTGAGGGGTTCGTCTCGTGAGTGGTGATAGTGACCCGGAGACGCTCTTTTCCTCTCTCTCCTCCTCGGCCATTGCTCTAGCGCGGTGAGCCAAGTGCACTCATTGTTCTCTCTCGTGCCTTGTTGGTGCTCTTTCGTCTTCGTCTCCGGAGGCCAACCTTTCTTCAACGAACGAAGGCTCTACATTCCTTTTAAGTGAGTTGGAACGGCAGCATTTTTAACGCCTCACAAAGGTGTGAATGGTGCGACAGGTTTCGCTTTTTAAGCATTACTCATGACCTGTTAACGATTCACGAACGCGTTCTAATATTTCCCAAAAGAAATTTGAGGACCTTTTCAAAGGACGGCTTTGGAAAAAATATCAGTCAAGTTCGCGGCTCTCTTGTTCTCTCAGATTTTCTCTTGCCTTCTATTTACGCCCTGAAAATACGTTGCTCTTTAATTTCGTGGGAAAGTGCTTTCCGAAGTGTCGCACACAATTTATTGCCTCGGCTGAATTTGTTTTAGGAAAATATTCTCTCCTTTTCTCGGTTTTCTAGTTAAGCATTAAATCCATTGACAACTTAATAATTTGTTGTCGACAACCTGTAGTTTTCTTTTCCATCTGTTATCTATTAAATCTGTAGTCTATAATGGTACTGGAAAGGGTCTTTCAGCCAATTATCCCCAAATTAGTAGAATTATGTGCATTCTTCTATTTCCTATCTCTATGTGCTTAGTTACTTTGTTGTAGTTATAACTCCAACTGTTAACTCAAGTAAAACAAAGTAAAATAAATAAGCAAGTAATTTTCATTCCATATTCTGCAAAGAGGCTATCTACAACCGGTTTTGACTTGATAATCTTCTGGCTTTTACCTAATAACTTGAAATCGGTCGAAAATACGTTTGATTCGCGCTTTCGTTTACTTCAATTCTCTACCAAAGTTCACAGAATTTTTCCTGACACAATCCATTTGATCGTGCAAAAGCATGGAATTTGAATGCGCTGCCAATGTGTTTGCTGCCTTGAGACCCGTGCCGAAGAACCAAACTGTCTCCTTCATTTATCCCATTGTGGTAGTAAATCCTTTCTGTGATCTCGCTCTTTGCCCTGAATATTTCCCAAGTGGCCTTAATCACGCCATGGACGTTGAAGTTGGGGTGGAGCAGAGTGGGAGAGAGTCATCTCTCCTTAAGATAGCGTACATGACAGGAACAGCGTGTCCTTTACCAAGGAGACTATTAGCGCTATTCCTCCAATGGAAGGGAAGTACGGTGGCAGAGGTGTAAGGTCGCAGGTCAAGCGGGAGGTCAGACAATGCCATGTGGACTGGGAGCACTCAACTCTGACGCATCTCGCGGGGAAATCAACGCCAAATTAATTCAATCCGAAGATTACCAGCGTTCCACTCTTAACCTTCTTCAGTATTGGCTATGGAACCAAAAAATTCAAAATTTGCTGATATTTTAGAGGAATAAGAGAATAAATCTAATTTTTAGACTGGCTAACTTACAAGGGAGACATCTTCAGTTGTTTGTGTACAGATTCTAAATATTGCCTACAAATTAAAATTATAAATGGCGACTAAGCTATAACTGCAGAAAAATATTCAAATCGCTCTTTCTTGTGTGCGTTAAAGTGGAATTTAGTAGAGGGGCATTATAGATTGTTGCCTAATTTCGACTATATTTTTACATTAACCGCTGATTTATTGTACCAGGCCTTATTGTAGTGACGAAATTCAAGAAGTATCGTCAAGGCAGATTGCCAAGGTAATCAGAAATGTGATTCTAAAACTTATTTCTTTATGAATACCTGGGTAACGCTGACTTGTTTTTTTACAATCGGATGGGGTCGGATGCGATCTTTCAAAGTCATTTCTTATTCGCTTCTTCTACTAATTTAGCTTTTAGTTCTCAAATGAATATGCCTTTATTAATATTTCACTAACACTCTATGTACTACTTGTACTACCATTCAATTTTCCCTTGAGATTTAAATTTGCAATTTGGCAGATTACTTTTATATTTATTGATATTGCTAGAAACATTGCATAAAAATAATAAGCATGTTCGTCAATATGATCGCATAATGTGGACAGGAGAAAAAAATGAAGACAGAAGAGTCGACATTTAAAAAATAATTAACAAGGAGTAGTTCCTAGAGTAAGCATGCATTTCAAAACTATAAAGAAAGATTGTTTTAGTTTACCCGTCCTTTTCATTAAAATTCAGACTCCACTTATTATAAATTAGAGAGGTATTTTAAACGTTACTGCCCTCGACAACACACGTGACATACCCGATGGTTGATTTACCAAAAATTTCTACACGTTCCTCATTATATCTCCATGATATTTATCTCTACTTATGTCTTCATTGTTACTTACTTTCTTCCTTTTTACGGTATTTTAAAGACTTAAGCTATGTTTCGATGCGGTAAAGGGCCATTATCAGTTATATATTAAAAAATTTCATTAGAATGAGTATTTTTACTCAGGAGATATTAATTTTCCTTAGCAGTTAGGTGAATATAACTACTTAGAACATTACTTACAGTTTAAAACAATCATTTTAATTAATTTGGAAATATTAGCGTATCAGTATATCAATTCCAAGGCAGTTCGTTGTTGATAAATTCCATATTTTTATTGTGATATTCTGACCTTAGTTCTAATGCCCGTGTTTTGTGAGCCACGTTGTAATCATGGAGTGAAATAGCTTTAATAGGGATAGATTGACTGTCAGCAATGTCACCATTGACTCCAAGAAAGTCTTAACTATGGCATAGGTAAAATTGCATGTGCTGCCGAGGAAGTTCTCGGATGCATTTTATTTATTATCGTTGCGAGGTTTATTTGACTGCAGAATGACATATGTAAGGCGTAGCCGGATGGCACGTAAATGAGTTGGTTTTCGACGCTTTTCTGTTTACGTTATTACTCCTTGATTCAAGACTTCTATGCTTGGGCTACAATAAGATAGTTGATTAGTTTCTGGCATCAATACTTACATCCAATATGCGTTAGTCTCTCCAGATTGATAAATACCGATAACGGTCGCACTTGAAACGCTTAAGGCTTCGCAATTCACATGTTTGTTATTTTTTGGTGGATCCCCTCATAACGGAAGTATCTCGATCATATTATTTCCTTCTTATTTTTCTATACCTTTGTACGCGAGCCTTCTTATTCAATTTAGTTTTCTTCTTGGCGTTTACTTTTTCGACAAATTTCTTAAAGGAAAAGACTTCATTAGTTTCTGGGCAAATGTTCTCCTAATCAATCACATCTACCCAGCATTTTCTCTCGACGGTGGTGCATTGCATGGGTCTCATGTCGTCCTTTGAGTACGTCTTAAAGTGGTGATCAACGGGAATCCATTAGTGAGAGTAGATTGAGAGAAAATTAATGATTATAAGAATTATCTTCGAAATATGGCTTACGTGTTCTGGGAAAAATTTCCATCTTAACTATGATTGGACTAAAAAATGATCAATGAACTTTTTTCATGAAAGCTATAATTAAAGATTCATTTTTTAATGTCATTAATATAGTATATTTTATCCAATTTTTCCATGAATTTTTGAATAAATTCTCCTTTTCAGTCTTTTTTTCTGCAGATAAAAATATAGACGTAAATCTGATGGAGTTATTACATATTTTTATTCAGGATTTCAGTAAATTCACGGTTTCATTTTTATCGATTTTCATTTTCATAAACCTTTAAAGTTTTAAAATGAGAATTATGCAAAATGTATCCGTCATCAAGTGATAGCATAAAAAATGACGGCGTGATTCGACGAGGAATGGGATAGGATGTGTTTGAAATGTTTAATTCTCAGGTATTGTCTTATGTATTGTGTGTCTAGACTAGACTGGATACTTGAGAATTCCTAATTAAACAATGCGGAGATGATACAAGTATGGAAATATTAACAGACTTTTACTCTGGATGCATTAAAAAGTGAAGGAGGGCAAGCAATGTAATTCGAAGGCACAGTTATTTTTTTTCTCTTCTGTACGAATTTAAAGCATTTACTATTTAGAAAACCCAAATTAATTTAATACGGACCATGGGCTTATTTCTTTCTGCCTTCGTCCCATCTTCGCGTACAAACACAACCATCGGCTCCTAAGCAGAGTTTCAAAGCGTTCGGCAAATATTTGAAGCATGTCCTTCTGTTGAGAATGTACAATATTAAGCAGCGAATATCATAGAAAGGACGTTTCATCAATCCATTTTGCCCCTTAAATTGCAGTTTATCACCTAGGAACGTACATGAATTTCGGGTCCACTGAGAGAAATAGCAAACCAGCTCTCAAAGTTCCTGCTATAATGCGAGCCGAGGGAGCAAATGGCGCTAGGAGTAATAAGTATAAGAAGTGTTGGCGAAGAGGGTTGAAAGGATTAAGAGGGTGTGGGAGGCGGAGTGGATGATTGGAACCGTCGTCGCGAGGAATGCCGGGAAGGAATGAGGAGACTGACAGCGCGGGAGGAAAAGATTGATGGGGGAAAGAAGAAGGAGAGAAAAAAATCAGGGGTAGGCAGGGAAAGGGGAGGGGGCGGAGGAGGCGCTGCTGCTGCTGCTGGGGCGAAGCATCAATAAGAAAGAAAGAGAGAAAGGATGAAGGCTGGCTGCCGATGGCTGTCCACGAGGACGTCACTTGCAGCCGCGCTCCCAACAGCAGAAGGATTTTTCAAAATGAAATTGCTCTGTTGCCCATCGGGAAACTTACCAACGAATCATTAATGCCCACTGTGGGCCGGCAGAATCTTTAATGGTGACTTATCCTTCAACTTCGGTAACTGCCGAATTATAAGGCATGCATCTGATACATGCATTTCAGTTTTATCAGGATGCAGTGTACAAATTCTCTTAGAAATATTGTTCGAGTTAATATGTGCCACTTTTTAGAACCACGTTGAATCGATGCAAAGCTGAAAGCTTTGAAGTAGTTCACCATAGATTTATTTTTCATTGATTCAGACATAAAAAGGTTCTATGTTTGGATATAGCAATACCGCAGGATGGAGGCATGATGTTAAAGCATGCGATGTGCTGAAATCAATCGGTTCGGCTTTTACTTTGTGAAAATCCATGTAGCAATGAAAATATACAACCCTGGTAGCTTTTCACAGGAAATTTATTTATTGGTACGACGCGTTTCGAGGCTGAGGCGTCATTCTCAAGGTGCAAGGCGTCGAAACGCGTCGTAACAATAAATAATTTTCCGGTGAAAAGTTACCAGGGTTGTGTATTTTCATTTCAACGTGCGATGTGCTTTTTGTTGTGAAGCCAGTTTTGTCCAGAGCCATAGTAAAATGTTACTTCCTCTTTATCGATTCCCCGAGTGTGATAATGGCAAATTTTATCTCGTGGAACGTTACTCGATGAAAGTTTATGGCTGTGGCTAACGAATTGTGGGATTTTGTGATTTTTCATTATTAAATTCAGAAATTGCATTAGTCCTTACTGATATGTAGCCAATACGTAGAATACACTAAGAAAGTAAAAACTTGGCTTGTTGGCAAATTTAGAAGTGTGGTAGGCTTAAGTCACTTTTGAAATCACTTAATCAATGAATCAACCCAAGGTTGGTTTGCCTAGATAGCCTAAGCCACAGGTGAGGGGATATCACACATTCAGAGTAAGGAGGGGCCCTTCCTTGGGACACCTGCACTGCGAGGACTTTGCTTGGGGATGTCTGTCTGTGGGCTTCACCCGGGATTTGAACCCAGGGCCTTTTTGTCAGCAACCCACTGCTCTACGAAATACAACTTAGAAAACAATTCATTATATTCCGTGTAATGCTATTAAACCTGATAAGACACTTTCTCATTTTATTTCATAGTCGTAGTTTCATCGTTAACGATGTCAAATTTAATCTGTGGTGATGTAGCCTGATTGTGCTACAAGTTTACTTTGCGATTTTTCCTCTTGTAATGCATTGTTTAAATGCATCCATGAAAGTACATTTATTTTTTCGTTGAGGGGTATGATTTGTTGGAAAATATTGGATTGGATTTTCCAGGCTAGGAAATTATGATTTACAACTGAATCTGTGAATATTTTGGTTGACGACCTTCTTGAAAGGTTAATAAATGTATTTTAGTTTTTTCTGCTATATTTTTAGAATATCACATAGAACACAGTGACCGTTATACTTTATGTTAAGGCAAAGTTTTATGTTTGTAGTTCCTTCTCTCCCACTGGATAGCTCTCCTGAAGTAGTCTTCAAGATGTACACAAATTAAAGCTCATGTGAAATCGATGAAGCAATGCTGCATTAATTGCTGGGTGCAATCTATTGAATGGCATTCACTTTAACATGACTGATATCAGTAAGGATACGCCTAAGTGTTCGTTTTTAATTTTCATGAATCGAAGCTTTCGAGGAAAACTTTTAAAGGAATTTTCTTTGAATATGCAAATTTTTCCCCATTGCCATTACTTTTACGAAGGCACGAGTTTAATTTAATTTATGGGTTACACGGGAGAATTCGTTCGAAAAAAGTATATCCACCATCTCCCCCCCATTACATTTCCACCCTCGCACCCCTTACTCGTCTTCGGGTTTCCGGGACATTAGAGTTTACGCGAGTATTTGCACTCATCCCTTAATAATCCCAATTTAATTACCTCTCCGTGCATTTTTCTCTCTCCCCGGTCCCTTCCTTCGACCTCCTCTTCCACCACTGCTCCTCCGAGCCATTTCATCCCCCTGCCATGCCATGCCATTACCCCACCACCCACCCACCCACCCGGGGGCTCACCCTTTCGTCGTGGTCGTCCCACAATTTCCACTCCATGCATTTCAGACGTCTCTGCTCATTGGTGTCATATTTTCTTCGGCGTTTCTCCGGGGAACTCATTTTACGCGGCGGCCCCAGGATTATAAGACGAGTGATTACTAGAGAAGCGCAGCGACCTCTGAAGGATTAGCGCGAAGGCCGTTCACTCCCCATTTTTCTTCTTCCCATCTCTCTTTTGCTCCCTCTCGCCTGCCATCTGGTGGAGGAAAATGTCATATTCCGATCACCTCGTACTCTATAGAATTACCTGTAAGTTTACTCTTTTGTTCCTTACATTTGTTTGAAAATTATGGTCCCGTTCCTTTCATGGTTTAGGGTAGTCAATTTCTATGGATGCTCGCTATAGTCGTAAATGCGGAGCTGTGATATGGACTCCTGGAGGTAAATTTCTTCCAAATGAGGCACCATAGACAAGATGGTTGCATTAAAATACTTTTGTAATTTAAATAGTTGAAAAATGCTGGATATGGGAGAAAAATAATGAAAATAAAAAGATAAAACTTTTTAAAATTTATACCGGATGCCAACTACAAAAACCAACAGAGAAAGGAATAATGTAAACATTGATACTTAGTGCAAGTTCATTAAAATTTCACCGAGTACCTACATGGAATTAGAAAAGTTAAAAGAAGCAGCATAATATTGAATGTTGCCCAGTGGTCGTAGGGTGTTGCGTGTCCCGCTGCCGTGCTTGAAGAAGTTTTTATGTTCCTTTGATGGAGGCGAGTGATTGTGATTTAGGCGGAGCTAATCCGAGGTTGTTCCACTCGCAGCATGCATCAAATTGAACGATTTATTGAATGTAACTTTTCGGTGGTGAGGTATTACGAGTTCTTCATTTCTCCTCGTATTTGAGCCGTGTACTTTACTATGTATTCGAAATTCGTCACTGAAGTATATTTGTGTAATTCTTGTAAAATGCTTGTGAATGTAACTCTTAGATGAAGGCATTTCAACCCGCATGCGGCCCGCCAGCTAATTTCTTTCTAGAGGCTAAAGAAAATATTGAATCGCGCCACACAATATAAAATGTATATCGACACACTCGTCATAAGTAAGCATAGTCAAAAATCGCATTGATTGAACTTCTTAGCCTATAAATATTATTGCACTTTGAAATTATATGTTTTTAAATTTATATATTATTGATGTGGAGGTAAAAGTGGCTTGTAGCATTTTGGCCCTCAGGACGATAAGAAATCGAATTTTGGCACTCGCATTGAAAAAGGCGAAGACCCTTGGCATAGATGAATATGTAGATAAACAAAAGAATAGACAAAGGTTTCCATTGCCCACGGAATTTTACTAACCGATCCAGGTTCTGGCAAAATATGTTGTTATCGCGGTGAAATAACATATGCTGCAAGATTATTCGCATAGTGTTTCTCTAGAATTGAAGGGGACTCGTAGTGAGTTCGTAAAAATACCTTTTGCCTCTAACTTGTTCCACGGTTCCTCAAAAATTACCGTTTACCTTTATATCTCCCTCTCCATCCTTAACCGGCCTATAATTTAACTGTGTGCGGTATTTATTCTCAACCTTGCGTCTTGTACTTTTCGTGAATATTCGTGCCCACCTTCCTTGCAGCCGTTATAGACGAGAGGTACCTACCTATTTTATTCTTCAAGCATCGCTTATTTACGCATTGAGTGGCTTCCTGCAGCCATCTGAAATCATCCTCCCAACGCCCCTCCGAACGTAATTCCAGATATCCCAGTCACACGCCCTTGCTGCTCACAAACTGTGTGCACAAGGTACAGCTACCTATGCCACCATTCCCAGCATACATTAAAAATAGAGGCACCCTGACGATTATTTATTGCGCATCCGAGGGAAAGGTTCAACTTTGTAGCGGGTAGACAGTCGAATATGGCCACGTGAGGGGGCTGCAGGGTGTATGAGTAATGAAACGACGCGGCTTGAATTTCTTGAGTGAGAGATCTTTGCATGCAATAAACAGCACTCCCCGCTGATTAGTTGACTCGTCTGAAAAGCCACGCACGGGCTGACGCGAGCCCAAAGGAGGCGGAACGAGTGTGCTCGCATGCTGATAGAGCTGGAATAGAGGCGATATGCAAGAAAAGGTCTCCTGCCCTGCATGGAAATATGCACGTCTTGCTCAGTGGGCCATTAGTTACAAAAGACTTGGTCGTATGGATTATTTTAGTGTCCTTTTGCGACTGATATCTTTATGGAACGAAAAATGTTTCCCTAGGGATTCATTTATCCTCTGGATTTCGATGATTGCATTAGATATTAGATTGCATTTTCAATGTGCTAAGCTCGCAACTTGCCCCCAATGTTTAGGCTGAAGGAACTTCCAGGACGATTAAAAGGATGTAAAACGGCTTTAAGTATACCGGGACTAGCCACGGTGATAACTTTACGGGAGTCACCCGCAATGCACAAATTGTGCGAAAAATCCACAGAGAAAAAATCATTCCCAGTCATCCCGGTCAATGCGAATGATTTTTTCTCTGTGGATTTTTCGCACAAGATGTAAAACGGCGTTTGACTTTTTAATGACCGTTCAATTTAGTATTTGTCTTCGCAATGATTTCCGCGTTTGTTTTTTTTTCCTTCCTATCAACACAGGGGAGGCTTATAAGTGATAGTGATACGATTACATTATACCAATAATTTAGATTGTATCCATCCTCAATTAGCATTTTTGTATGCACTATATTTTATGTAAATGGGCGTAATGTCGAAATAGACGTGTGGTCAGCCATGGTAGCTTCTTGGAGATGATGGCATTATATTTTAACATTTTCTCACTCTACTGTACGTTAAAATATCATATCACCTCTCTGTAGAAATTTAATTAAAACGAATTTCAATTGAGAGCAATATTTTTACTCAGTTTCGTTCTCATTGACACCATGATTGCATAACCAATCGCATGAGTAATTAAATCATAGGATTATATTAAACGAGTCGATTGGGCGCTTGAATTCATCAAGCGGGTAAATAGGGGGGGGGGGGAACATAGTTGTGTCACATGTTTCCGAGTCATAAGTGGTTCAAAAAGCGAAAGAAACACCCCAAATATCGTTTAAATGAGTGAAATATGCGGGCAATACGCTCATTCACTGTCAACAATACTTAAGACCATCTTAGTAACCACGGTGATCAATGCTTCGGGGAACCGTTTTATTATGAATGATTTACGCAATATAAAAAAAATATAGTGTATGGTAGATGAACTTAAGCGATTTATCGTATTTCAGCCATTAACCTAGGATTGTATCACCTCTTGATTTACTCACCTATTTTTGATTTATAATGTTTGCATACAGCAGACTTAATGAAATTAAAAACAGCATTTTTAGAAAATAAACGAACAGAGACTAATGAAATGATTATCCCAATAATTATGTCTCGAATAATGAAGTAATGTTCGGATTTCTCTGACGATGTATGTCTCTCAATGGTGTCAATTTTTGGATCTAAGGAAGGTTTATAACAACAAAACGCATTGATTACAATAAATATATTAATACGGTTATGAAACTTGAATTGGAGAAAGAACCGAAGAATGTTCAACTGTCCCCGTTGATGTTATATTCGGTAAGTAATAGCAGTTCGATATATTTTACAAAAACGTAGATTCGATATGTGTCGAATGGGAGCTTGGAAAGCAAATATATTTAATTGGTGCAGCATGAACAATGCTATAATAAACATATTCATAAAATTTCTTCGGTTTAACATCAATAGTTAGACAGATACGAAAAATTGCATATTTGCTACCGTAATCATCGAATTATCAAGTATACTGACACGTGAAGTTAAAATGTCGTAATCCTATTGATTTATCTTCCCGTTTGGTCATCTACCCTATAATTCATGGTCAAATACGCCCGCGGATGTAAAATCCTGCATGTTATAGCAATTCGACATATTTTAAGAAAACGCTGAATCGATATATATATCTAATGAGACAAAACATGCAAAACATATTTCCATTGGGGTTTGTGAAGAATACCAGGATGTGCACATTCACCAAATTTCATTGGTCCAACGGATATACGAATCAAGTTATGCCAATTTGCGTATTTTCTATAATAATTGAATTGATATTTCGACTATACTGCATCTGTAATATAAAATCCGCAATGCTTTTGATTTTAATTCCGGTATATGGCCATTTACCATATAATTCCTAGTCAACTTTGCCCGTTGATGTAAATTCCTATGTGTTATAACAATTCCATATATTTTAAGAAAAAGCAGATTCGATATATATCGAATGAGAAACTATACACAAAAAATGTTTCCATTGGGCATTGTGAGGAATACCAAGTTGTACCCATTCACCGAATTTCATTGGTCCAACGCATATACTACTCAAGTTATGCGTATTTGCGTATTTGCTACAATAATCGATTCGATCTTTCGAATAAACTGCATCTGCACTGTAAAATCCGCAGTGCTGTATATTATAATTCCAGTTAATAGTCATCTACTCTATAATTCCTGGTCAACAATGCCTGTGGATGTAAAATCCCAAATGTTAAGGCAAATCGATATAATTTGGAAAATGAAGATTCGATATATATCGCATGTGAGACCATATACAACACATATTTCCATTGGGCATTGTGAGAAATATCATGATATACCCATTCCCAAAATTTCTTTGGTCCAACTTATATAGCAATCAAGTTATGCCAATTTGCGAATTTGCTATAATGATCGTATCGATCTTTCGATTATACTGACATCTGTACTGTAAAATCCGCAATGCTATTGGTTTAACTTCCAGTCTACGGGTATTTTCTATATGATTCCACGTCAACTATGTCCTTGGATGTAAAATCCTATATGTTATAGCAATTTGATAAATTTTAAGAGAAAGTCGATTCGATATATATCGAACGTGAGACTACATACAAAATAAATTTCCATTGGCATTGTGACTAATACCAATATGTACACATTCACCAAATTTCATTGGTCCAACGGAAAAACTATTGAAGTTATGCCAATTTACGTATTTGCTATAATAATCGAATCGACTTTTCGATCATACTGACATCTGTACTGTAAAATCCGCAATCCTATTGGTTTAACTTTCAGTCTATGGGTATCTACTATGTAATACCTGGTCAACTATGCCCTTGGATGTAAAACCCTATATGTTATAGCAGTTCGATATATTTGAAGAAAAAGTAGATTCGATATATATCGCACGTTAGACTACATACAAAACATATTTCTATTGGGCATTGTGAGGAATACCAAGATGTGCACATTCGCCAAATTTCATTGGTCCAACGGGTATCCTTTTCAAGTTATACCAATTTGTGTATATGCTATAATAATTGAATCGATTTTTCGATCATACTGACATCTGTACTGTAAAATCCGCAATGCTATTGGTTTGAAATCCAGTCTATGGGTATCTACTATTTAATCCCTAGTCAACTATGTCCTTGGATGTTAAATCTTACATGTTATAGCAATTCGATATATTTTAAGAAAAAGTAGATTCGATATATATCGCATGTGGGACCATATAAAAAACATATTACAATTGAGTATTGTGAGGAATACCAAGATGTACCCATTCACCAAGTTTCATTGGTCTAACGTATACGCTAATGAAGTTAAGCCAATTTGCATATTTGCTATACTAATCGAATCGTACTTTAGAGAATAGTGACATCTGTACTGTAAAATCCGGAATCCTATTGATATCCCTTTTATTCTTTGGTCAATGCGTTATCCCTACCTTCTCTACTATCCCCGCTTTCAAAATTTAGCCTATGTTCTTATATTGGTGACGTAGATAGACGGGATGCGTGTATTTCTTACGGGGGCCTAATACAAAAAGATATAAATTCAAATCGATGTATCTTCATTAGGAAACATAATTCATCTAAATAATTTATGTGTGCGCATAATTCATTTTTTTTCTTACATATTGTTAAAAAATTCCGTAACTATTTAAATAAGCCCAAAAAATGGCTCAATCGAATACAACCTTGTATCGATCATAACTTCGAGTCTAATCAATCGATCCTCTTGATTTAACTTTTGTCGGATGAATGACATTATCAGTTGTATTACGTAATACTTTCATGTTCAATATTTGATCAACAAAAACGTTATTAGCGATTGAAGCGTATCCAAGGAGATTGGTATCGATATACTCGCACATGAATCGATCGAGCGGAATTATCACCATTGCAAAAGTTGACTATTTTAATGATGCTATTACCCTGAAAATTTCATTCATCTAGCTGAAATGATTGCTAAGATATTCAGGATTGTATGCTCCACAAAAAAATGGCGACAATGATTTTTCGCGTGCAGGACATTTTTCGGAATTTAATTATGAATAACCGAAGAGGGATACGGAGAAAGTAAGCTAAAACGTAGGGTTCGAAGAACCCTTAACGGTTTTTCTAGAAGATTCCAAATTTTCATATGGCACATGTCTCAACGCCGAAATCCAAGATTGAAAATTCGACCACCTCTACAATGGAAAGTCGAAATCGTTTATTCCTCGGAATTGTTTCGACATATGAAAATTCCGAGATAGCCAAAAACTCAACCAAAAAATCTAGTATCTTGCGTTTCAAGGAATTTGTCCTGCGATGATTGCAAGTTGGTCAAAAAAATTCTTTACGTAGTGCCATAAGAAAAGCATGGGGCACTTTCAAAAAATCATAAAAAATACTAAATATCAATTTATCGAAATGACAACCACACTGAAAAATCAACCAAAAAATCTAGTTTTTGTCCAGGGAATCTTATGTTCCTGACGCATTTATAAATACCGAAAAAAACCTAAAACATTTTAGTCCCATAAGGCTCCCATGTTAATTCAAGTCGATATATCTCGAAAAGTTATCGACTTTTTAAAGATTTCAGATTTTTCCTCCCGATGAATTTTTTTTTACTTTTACGTCCAATAAGCCAAATATCCACAACTATCACAGTTTAGGCTACTAATTTGTATCAATCACACAATCAGTGAATTAGTTTCTAGCTATATAGCGACTTAACGAGTCGATTGGGCGCTTGAATTCATCAAGCGGGTAATTAGTGGGGGTGGGAACATAGTTGTGTCACATATTTTCGAGTCATGTGCCCATAAGTGGTTTAATATTCAAAAATTTCCCCGCCGTTTTTTGAAAGGGTAAGGAAGTAAATTTTTCACTGTTAGAAATATTTGTTATTTTCAATGTGATTTTATTTGACGGATAATTGATTCTTTGATCCATTAAGTTAACCATTGACACATAATCGGAATAAGGTTTTAAAAATTTCAAGAGAGTGTTGATTATGTGGTTATTTTTCAACTGTTAAAGTTCATAAGCATTGTGATAAGCCACTCTTGAAAATACAACGCAGATTCTTTAGATAAATATATAAAGATATTCCACTTGCAGAACGAATGTCCATAATGCAGTTTGTATAATACTGAATTGTAACGATTCCTCTAATTTCTTTGGTCTTAAAAAATAGTTATTCTCAAGATATTCCAATTTGCAAAAAAGATTTGGCATATTTTCTATCATAATCGTATCGAATTATCGAGTATACTGACACGTGCATTGAAAATACGCAATCCGATTGATTTACCTTCCAATCTTTGATCATCAACACTAAAATTCCTGGTCGACTATGTACGTGCATGCAAAATCCTATGTTATAACGATTCTATATATTTTAAGAAAAAGCATATTCGATATGCATCAATCGTGAGACTACATGCAAAACATATTACCTTTGGGAATTGTGAGGAATACCAAGATGTACCAAGCACCAAATTTAATTGGTCCAACGGATACACTATTCAACTTGTGCCAATGTTATGTATTTGTTATAATAATCGAATCCATTCTTCGATTATACTGGCATTTGTATTGTTGAATCCGCAATGCTATTGATTTAACTTACAGTCTATGGCTATCTTCTACATAATTATATTGGTCAACTATGTCCTTGGATGTAAAATCCTATATGTTATAGCAATACGATATATTTTAAGAAAAAGTAGATTCGAATAATACCGAACGTGAGACTATACACAAAATATGTTTCATTTGGGCATTGTGAGGAATACCAAGATGTACCCATTTGCCAAATTTCATTGGTCCAACGTATAAACTAATCAAGTTTTGCAAATTTGCGTATTTGATAGAATAATCGGATCGATCTTGCGATTACACTGCCATCTGTACTGTAAATCCCGCAATGCTATTGGTTTAATTTTCAGTCTGTGTATCTACTATACAATACCTGGCCAACTATGCCCTTTGATGTAAAATCCTATATGTTATAGCGGTTCGATATATTTGAAGAAAAAGCATATTCGATATATATCGCACGTTAGACAACATACAAAGCATATTTCTGTTGGGCAGTGTGAGGATTACCAAGATGTGCACATTCGCCAAATTTCATTGGTCCAACGGGTATACTTTTCAAGTTATACCAATTTGTGTATATGCTTTAATAATCGAATCGATTTTTCGATCATACTGACATCTGTACGGTAAAGTCCGCAATCCCATTGGTTTAATTTTCAGTCTATGGGTATCTACTATTTAATACCTGGTCAACTATGCCTGTGGATGTAAAATCCTACATGTATTAGCAATTCGATATACTTTAAGAAAAAGTAGATTCGATATATATCGAAAGTGAGACTATGTACAAAACAAATTTTCATTGGGCATTGTGAGGAATACCAATATGTACCCATTCACCAAATTTCATTGATCCAACGGTAAATCTATTGAAGTTATGCCCATTTACGTATTTGCTATAATAATCGAATCGATTTTTCGATCATACTGACATCTGTACTGTAAAATCCGCAAGGCTATTGGTCTAAAATCCAGTCAATGGGTATCTACTATTTAATCCCTAGTACACTATGTCCTTGGATGTAAAATCCTACATGTTATAGCAATTCGATACATTTTAAGAAAAAGTAGATTCGATATATATCGAATGTGAGACTACGTACAAAACAAATTTTCATTGGGCATCGTGAGGAATACCAATATGTACATAATCACCAAATTTCATTGATCCAACGGTAAATCTATGGAGGTTATGCCCACATACGTATTTGCTATAATAATCGAATCGATTATTCGATCATACTGACATCTGTACTGTAAAATCCGCAATGCTATTGGTTTTAAATCCTGTCTATGGGTATCTTCTATTTAATTCCTAGTAAACTATGTCCTTGAATGTGAAATCCTACTTGTTATAGCAAATCGATATATTTTAAGAAAAAGTAGATTCGATATATATCGAACGTGAGACTGAATACAAAACATACTACCATAGAGTATCGTGAGGAATACCAAGACGTACCCGTTTACCAAGTTTCATTGGTCCAACGTACACACTTATCAAGTTATGCCAATTTGCGTATTGGCTATACTAATCGAATCGTACTTTAGACACTGCTGACATCTGTACTGTAAAATCCGCAATCCTATTGATATCCCTTCTATGGTCACTCCCTTATCCCTGCCTTCTCTAATATCCCCGCTTTCAAAATTTAGCCTATGTTCTTATATTGGTGACGTAATTGGACGGGATACGTGTATTTCTTACGGGGGCCCAATACAAAAAGATATAAATTCAAATGGATGTATTTTCTTTAGGAAACATAATTCATCTAAATAATTTATGTGTGCGCATAATTCATTCTTTTCCTTAGATATTGTTAGAATTTTTATCTCCGTAACTATGTAAATAAGCCCAAAAAATGGCTCAATCGAATACAACCTTGTATCGATCATAACTTCGAGTCTAATCAATCGATTCGCCTGATTTAACTTTTGTCGGATGAATGACATTTTCAGTCGTATTTTGTATGACATTCATGTTCAAAACTTGATTAATAAAAAAGTTATTAGCGATTAAAGCGTATCCAAGGAGATTGGTATCGATATACTCGCACATGAATCGATCGAGCGGAATTATCACCATTGCAAAAGTTGACTATTTTAATGATGCTATTACCCTGAAAATTTCATTCATCTAGCTGAAATGATTGCTAAGATATTCAAGATTGTATGCTCCACAAAAAAATGGCGACAATGATTTTTCGCACAGGACATTTTTCGGAATTTAATTATGAATAACCGAAGAGGGATACGGAGAAAGTAAGCTAAAACGTAGGGTTCGAAGAACCCTTAACGGTTTTTCTAGAAGATTCCAAATTTTCATATGGCACATGTCTCAACGCCGAAATCCAAGATTGAAAATTCGACCACCTCTACAATGGAAAGTCGAAATCGTTTATTCCTCGGAATTGTTTCGACATATGAAAATTCCGAGATAGCCAAAAACTCAACCAAAAAATCTAGTATCTTGCGTTTCAAGGAATTTGTCCTGTGATGATTGCAAGTTGGTCAAAAAAAATGCTAACGTAGTGCCATAAGAAAAGCATGGGGCACTTTCAAAAAATCATAAAAAATACTAAATATCAATTTATCGAAATGACAACCACACTGAAAAATCAACCAAAAAATCTAGTTTTTGTCCAGGGAATCTTATGTTCCTGACGCATTTATAAATACCGAAAAAAACCTAAAACATTTTAGTCCCATAAGGCTCCCATGTTAATTCAAGTCGATATATCTCGAAAAGTTATCGACTTTTTAAAGATTTCAGATTTTTCCTCCCGATGAATATTTTTTTATTTTTACGTACGATATTCCATATACCCACACCTATCATAGTTTGGGCTACTAATTTGTATCAATCACCCAATCAGTGAATCAAATCGCAGCTATTATAGGGACGTTAATAACGAGTCGATTGGGCGCTTGAATTCATCAAGCGGGTAATTAGGGGGAGTGGAAACATAGTTGTGTCACATATTTTCGAGTCATGTGCCCATAAGTGGTTTAATATTCAAAAATTTCCCCGCCGTTTTTTGAAAGGGTAAGGAACTAAATTTTTCACTGTTAGAAATATTTGTTATTTTCAATGTGATTTTATTTGACGGATAATTGATTCTTTGATCCATTAAGTTAACCATTGACACATAATCGGAATAAGGTTTTAAAAATTTCAAGAGAGTGTTGATTATGTGGTTATTTTTCAACTGTTAAAGTTCATAGGCATTGTGATAAGCCACTCTTGAAAATACAACGCAGATTCTTTAGATAAATATATAAAGATATTCCACTTGCAAAACGAATGTCCATAATGCAGTTTGTAAAATACTGAATTGTAACGATTCCTCTAATTTCTTTGGTCTTAAAAAATAGTTATTCTCAAGATAATCCAATTTGCAAAAAAGATTTGGCATATTTGCTATCATAATCGTATCGAATTATCAAGTATACTGACACGTGCATTGAAAATACTACGCAATCCGATTGATTTACCTTCCAATCTTTGATCATCAACACTAAAATTCCTGGTCGACTATGTTCGTGCATGCAAAATCCTATGTTATAACGATTCGATATATTTTAAGAAAAAGCATATTCGATATGAATCAATCGTGAGACTACATGCAAAACATATTACCTTTGGGAATTGTGAGGAATACCAAGATGTACCAAGCACCAAATTTAATTGGTCCAACGGATACACTATTCAACTTGTGCCAATGTTATGTATTTGTTATAATAATCGAATCCATTCTTCGATTATACTGGCATTTGTATTGTTGAATCCGCAATGCTATTGATTTAACTTACAGTCTATGGCTATCTTCTACATAATTATATTGGTAAACTATGTCCTTGGATGTAAAATCCTATATGTTATAGCAATACGATATATTTTAAGAAAAAGTAGATTCGATTAATACCGAACGTGAGACTATACACAAAATATGTTTCATTTGGGCATTGTGAGGAATACCAAGATGTACCCATTTGCCAAATTTCATTAGTCCAACGTATAAACTAATCAAGTTTTGCAAATTTGCGTATTTGATAGAATAATCGAATCGATCTTGCGATTACACTGCCATCTGTACTGTAAAATCCGCAATGCTATTGGTTTAATTTTCAGTCTGTGTGTCTACTATACAATACCTGGCCAACTATGCCCTTGGATGTAAAATCCTATATGTTATAGCGGTTCGATATATTTGAAGAAAAAGCATATTCGATATATATCGCACGTTAGACAACATACAAAGCATATTTCTGTTGGGCAGTGTGAGGATTACCAAAATGTGCACATTCGCCAAATTTCATTGGTCCAACGGGTATACTTTTCAAGTTATACCAATTTGTGTATATGCTTTAATAATCGAATCGATTTTTCGATCATACTGACATCTGTACGGTAAAGTCCGCAATCCCATTGGTTTAATTTTCAGTCTATGGGTATCTACTATTTAATACCTGGTCAACTATGCCTGTGGATGTAAAATCCTACATGTATTAGCAATTCGATATACTTTAAGAAAAAGTAGATTCGATATATATCGAAAGTGAGACTATGTACAAAACAAATTTTCATTGGGCATTGTGAGGAATACCAATATGTACCCATTCACCAAATTTCATTGATCCAACGGTAAATCTATTGAAGTTATGCCCATTTACGTATTTGCTATAATAATCGAATCGATTTTTCGATCATACTGACATCTGTACTGTAAAATCCGCAAGGCTATTGGTCTAAAATCCAGTCAATGGGTATCTACTATTTAATCCCTAGTACACTATGTCCTTGGATGTAAAATCCTACATGTTATAGCAATTCGATACATTTTAAGAAAAAGTAGATTCGATATATATCGAATGTGAGACTACGTACAAAACAAATTTTCATTGGGCATCGTGAGGAATACCAATATGTACATAATCACCAAATTTCATTGATCCAACGGTAAATCTATGGAGGTTATGCCCACATACGTATTTGCTATAATAATCGAATCGATTATTCGATCATACTGACATCTGTACTGTAAAATCCGCAATGCTATTGGTTTTAAATCCTGTCTATGGGTATCTACTATTTAATCCCTAGTAAACTAAGCCCTTGGATGTAAAATCCTACATGTTATAGCAATTCGATACATTTTAAGAAAAAGTAGATTCGATATATATCGAATGTGAGACTACGCACAAAACAAATTTTCATTGGGCATCGTGAGGAATACCAATATGTACCCAATCACCAAATTTCATTGATCCAACGGTAAATCTATTGAAGTTATGCCCATTTACGTATTTGCTATAATAATCGAATCGATTTTTCGATCATACTGACATCTGTACTGTAAAATCCGCAAGGCTATTGGTTTAAAATCCAGTCAATGGGTATCTACTATTTAATCCCTAGTAAACTATTTCCTTGGGTGTAAAATCCTACATGTTATAGCAATTCGATACATTTTAAGAAAAAGTAGATTCGATATATATCGAATGTGAGACTACGTACAAAACAAATTTTCATTGGGCATCGTGAGGAATACCAATATGTACCCAATCACCAAATTTCATTGATCCAACGGTAAATCTATGGAAGTTAAGCCCATTTACGTATTTGCTATAATAATCGAATCGATTATTCGATCATACTGACACCTGTACTGTAAAATCCGCAATGCTATTGGTTTGTAATCCAGTCTATGGGTATCTACTATTTAATCCCTAGTTAATCCCTAGTTAATTTAGTCCCTATCCTTGGATGTTAAATCCTACATGTTATAGCAATTTGATATATTTTAAGAAAAAGTAGATTCGTTATATATCGCATGTGAGACCATATACAAAACATATTACAATTGAGTATTGTGAGGAATACCAAGATGTACCCGTTCACCAAGTTTCATTGGTCTAACGTATACGCTAATCAAGTTATGCCAATTTGCATATTTGCTATACTAATCGAATCGTACTTTAGACAATAGTGACATCTGTACTGTAAAATCCGGAATCCTATTGATATCCCTTCCATTCTTTGGTCAATGCGTTATCCCTACCTTCTCTACTATCCCCGCTTTCAAAATTTAGCCTATGTTCTTATATTGGTGACGTAGATAGACGGGATGCGTGTATTTCTTACGGGGGCTTAACACAAAAAGGTATAAATTCATATCGATGTATCTTCATTAGGAAACGTAATTCATCTAAATAATTTATGTGTGCGCATAATTCATTCTTTTCCTTACATATTGTTAAAATTTTTATCCCCGTAACTATGTAAATAAGCCCAAAAAAAGGCTCAATCGAATACAACCTTGTATCGATCATAACTTCGAGTCTAATCAATCGATTCGCCTGATTTAACTTTTGTCGGATGAATGACATTTTCAGTCGTATTTTGTATGACATTCATGTTCAAAACTTGACTAATAAAAAAGTTATTAGCGATTAAAGCGTATCCAAGGAGATTCTTATCGATATAACTCGCACATGAATCGATCGAGCGGAATGGTCATCATTGCAAAAGTTGACCATTTTAATAATATTATTACTCTGAAAATTTCATTCCTCTAGCTTAAACGGTTGCTAAGATATTCAAGATTACATGCTCCACAAAAAAATGGCGACAATGATTTTTCGCTTGCAGGACAATTTTCGGAATTTAATTATTAATTAACCAAGAGGGATACGGAGAAAGTGAGCTCAAACGTAAGAGTTCGAAGAACCCTTTTACGGTTTTTCCAGAAGATTCCAAATTTTCATATGGCACATGTCTCAACGCCGAAATCCAAGATTGAAACTTCGACCACCTCTACAATGGAAAGTCGAAATCGTTTATTCCTCGGAATTGTTTCGACATATGAAAATTTCGAGATAGCCAAAAAATCAACCAAAAAATCTAGTATCTTGCGTTTCAAGGAATTTGTCCTGTGATGATTGCAAGTTGGTCAAAAAAAATCCTAACGTAGTGCCATAAGAAAAGCATGGGGCACTTTCAAAAAATCATAAAAAATACTAAATATCAATTCATCGCAATGACAACCATACCAAAAAATCAAATAAAAAATCTAGTTTATGTCAAGGGAATGTCATGTTCCTCACATATTTAGAAATATATTTTAGAAGTGAAAAAGTTTTAGTCCCTTAAGGCTCCCATGTTAATTCAAGTCGATATATCTCGAAAAGTAATCGACTTTTTTAAGATTTCAGATGTTTCCTCCCGATGAATTTTTTTTTACTTTTACGTCCAATATTCCATATACCCACACCTATCACAGTTTGGGCTACTAATTTGTGTCAATCACCCAATCAGTGAATTAGTTTGCAGCTATTATAGGGACGTTAATTAGTGGGTGAAGGTAATACTTCGTGGTGAACCTAAACATATTAATTGAAACTACATTGCACTTTTGGATTGCTTTCAAGTTTTTCACTTCAGCTGTCATTTATGACATTAATGTGTTCAAGGAAACTACTTTGCACTTTCGACATTTTTTAAAATACCCCGATCGATCTCAACAACAATGTGTTATTTCCATTGGGAGGGAGACGGCTCTCTGTCCTTGGAAATTACTTATTTTTGTTGAAATTGATCGGTATAATTAAAAAACGTGGAAGTTTAAAATAGTTTCCTTTAACATATTAATACCATGACAGCTGAAGTGAAAAACTTGAAAGCAATCCTAATCCGTTTTTAGTCTCTAGACTAGAATATGTGGGATAACGGAAAACTGAGGGGTCTTTGATGCTCTTTTCTCGACTTTAACTCTAGGGAATAGATGGTTCACCCATGGTGGCGTCGGAAAGGGGCTAGGGGTGCTGATATCTGTATGCGTGTTCCCCATGGGAAGGGAGGAGGGAGCACCCTTTACTTTCTATTTGAATAATTTTCCTCGAAAAATACGGCCCATCCATGAGACAGACATGCCTCCCTGAATCACCTCGGAGGCGGTTCGAGAAAATGCCTCCTCTCCGCTTTTGTATGCAGGGAGGAATAAACGTGCCCACCCCCCCCTCTCGCATGCTCGCGGAAAAGTCACGTCTTGGCCATACACCATCGCAGGCTCCTTTTTCGTCCGTGCCTATTCTTGCTTCTCTCTCTTCGCTTAGATGCCGTTAAGTTGCTCATCCTCGTCTGCAGACGGAAGTTTAAACAAGCATATCGCCGCGAGTGTATCGAGGAGCAGTAAGTAACTCTCAAGATGTGTGTTTACATGCAAAACCAATTTTTCTCGCTCGAATACCTCTCTGCTTTCGGCGCCCTTCCGACACCAAACGCGATAAACTTCCTCGACTTCTTATCGTTTTCTCCCATCAAAACACGCCTACTCTCTGTTTTTTTTGCTCAAAAGATAACAAAGTACTTACGTTGTTTTCTCCGAGGTCTTAGTTATCTATCCATTTTCCTCGCTGAGAAGAGTAAGTATAAAGTATGCCAGCTCCTCATCGTGAGTTTGAAAGGAAGTCCACGAGATTAATTTGTCATGGATGGATTCCTTTTGATTTAATCTCTGTGTTTATACTTAGGTAGGTTGGATTTCACGCCAACTTTAAGTGTATAGAGGTGTAAAATTCTCAGCATATAATCAAAAGTTTTTTTTCTTTAGGGAGAGAATTTTTTTATCAGGCTGAAAATTTGCGTGGAAATATTTCGCTTTAATTCAAGGGCTCCTGGGATCATGAGAAAAGTCTAAATTGATGGAACACAGCTAGTTAGAGGATGCCGGAGGAAAGTTAAAGGTAGGGCTGAATTATTTTTTAAGAACTTGATTTGCGGAAGCAGCGGGTAATTGGTGTAACTTTCTTGTAGTCTTGTCTGTAAATATCATCGGTAACTCCACTGTTTTCCAGGCATTTATTTACGAATACTTTCCCTTTTCTTTTGCATCCTCAAGCAATTTCGTATAAAAACAATGATAATTATTTTACACTTATATTCAACTACTGCTGTTTCCAGCCAAATATTTCGATATTCTACAATATTTTTTCTGCCGTCATACCATGACGCTTTCCTTCACTTGGGACGATTATCAAGTTAGTTAGATCTAATACTTGCGCAGCGGTGTTTATTTTTATGACTATACAGCCTTCGAGGAGTGCTTGCCTGGTATAAGCCACTTGCCTTCTTGATCATCGCTCTTTCGCGTCTTCCTCCGCCACTGAATTGAGGGCCACCCACCTCCAATTCTTCCCTTCCACCTCGCCATGTTGACGACCACATCAGCCCAAGTGCCGCGAACCCTTTACTCAGGCACTCCCCTCAGAACACGCTCCATCAACCGTAATTTTCGGCTGGTAGAGTTATAAGTAGACTTACATGGCCCAAAACTGCTTTCAATAATGTAGAAAGGAAAGGTATTTACTGTAAATTTCACTCGCTCAGTGTTTTCGCTAAAAGGTTTGGTTAATGCCGGTGACAGTAGAGGTGTCCCTGGACTAAGTCGCATGCGTGTAATGACTAACAGACATTCTGTGTAAGTTAGACTGCTCCTATCCCTGGGTCTCCAACCCCTTTTTAAATGATTTTGGCTAACCTCACTACTTTCCCCGTGGAGGTTTAAAATTAAGGTAGAGTTTGAATTTATATTCGGGGTTTGGCTTGATACAAGAACAAATCATAGCATGTAGGAAAAAAAGAAACGGAGAGAATAAATATAAGTATTTAGGAGAATTGAGAATGAGGAAGACCACTTACTTTCGTAAAATGCTGGAATTAGAATAATGGGAATCGGAGAGGGGCAGACTGAGGAACTGAATTGCTGAGGGCGCCTTCCTCTGATTCGCTAAAAGGAAATGCGTGTGTGGTGGGATATGCGTGTGTGTTCCATGCTCAGAGCCCAGAAAGGAAGCTTAGGAGCGTAGAGAAAGGATTGTTGCTGCCCATATTCCCTCATAGCTCCCAATTCTTAGAGCAAAGTTAATCTTCTATTTATTTTGGATATTGCGCGTCCAAGGTATTCCAGGTGGCCACTTACTTATTATGGTAATCCTAAGATTGTTATTCATACTGTATATATCTCCTTGAGGCTCTACTTCGCGTATTTCTTTGTGTCAGTCCTTCTCACTACGTAGGCCTCTGTGCTCAATAATAAATGGTGAAAATTAGCGATTTTGTTTTTGATGCTACTTCAATGGACGACCAAGGTATGTGTTGGTTTATTATTACACAACTGAAGTTTCCCGTGCTTAAAGTTACGAGTTATGTTATTGGAAATCGGTGATATTCTTCAAGAAATCATTTTTAAATTTAATTTTTATGTGGAAAAATAATGAATTTTTCTGTTTTCAGGTAATTTCCTTCGATTTCACAAATGACTGAGAATATCTACTTCTTCGGAATTGGCGACATCTGTGAGTATGAACTTAAATCTGTCAACGAAGAGGTACTCAACTTAAATTCTTCCACTAGTAAACGTACTACGAGACATACATATATGCATGTAGCCACCAATAACTTCTTACTGGCTCGTGCAGAAGCAGCCGTAGGGTCTTCCTCGTTTCATCTCAGCGAGGTCGTTATATCAGACTTGTTCCACGCGACGCCATGCCTGATTATTCTCTACGGCTGACTATTGCATTACAGGCAAAGACCAAAAGAAGTCATTAGTCCCAGAAATTTTCTATACTTTTCTGCGTTCAAAGTAGCTTATTCTCCTCTCTTTTACTCTTTGCCCGATTAATTTACATACTTCTATTATCTACCTTCCCTCAGATTTTGAGTTCATTCGATTGATTATTGTTATTTTTAACCGACATCGCATTCGGTGATCATCATTTTCGTATCTCTCAGTCGATCCTCCTACCGCGGTTTTTTTTATTGCGAGCTTCTATACGATTTGGCTGTCGAACTCATTCTTTTCGAAGCTATTGGTGGGCTTTTTTTCGGTCTTTCGTGATGACGTGTGACCGATTTGATGCGGTTCATTCCAAAATCCTCTATCCATTTCCGATCTCAATTCCTTTACGTACTACGCATTATTTTTGCTCACACTTTCTTCATCTTATATACGGCTGTAGTGGTGGTGGGATTACTTCACAAACTTTTATTCGTGTGACGATTTCATGGTTCACTTAATCCATTTATACGCTCTTAAGTATCTAGCAGTATGCTATTTATAATTATTAGTGCACGAATTAAGCTTCTGCTTATACTGGCAAACTATATTTTTTTGTGATGTACTCCTTTGCTCTTCTATTTCCACAGGACCTAATCATGCCAAAGATCTGTATAATAATCTGTTTAAAAATTATAATCTTCCCCACAACTACAAAATGAAATAAATAAAGTAGATCAGCAAGGAAATACTGCAAAATGTATGTAAGACGTAGGTTATATTGAAAATGTTTTCCGCTATATAAGAAGTTTTCTGTCATGGGGAAAATATTCCTTGTTATTCTGGTGCATCGAAATATGCCAAATGACTTAATTATACCAATGTTATGAGTAAAATATGTGGAAATTTTGCCAGTGCATGAGAAGTTGGTGCATGAGGAAAATATTTAGGAATTACTTGGAGTTCTATGCGTACAGCGCGTGTTTATATCGCCATTAAATTGGGTTCTTAATATTGATGCCAGTAGATCTCAATGCGTAGGAAAAACGTACGCTCAATGCGCTGTCACTTATTTCCGATTCAATGCAGGAGTGGGCAACAGGCTAAAATCAAATGATAAGCTCAACACATGCGCAAGCTATGTTAATTGCACTATCATGTCATGGGTGAGTGGCGTAGTTGGGACTCCTTTAGCCGTTAAAATACATTTCACCACGCTGGTAGTGAAATGTGTGCCACTGTACAGACCATAATGGCCTCCAAATTGACATATATGAAGAAGAGCTGCTGCCATCTACCCCAGGTGATTAGAGGAAAAATAGTAGGTGGCCTCCTATCGCCAAATCGCGGCATCTTCACAGGTTTCGGCATCATTTAAATTGCATTACCTACCCAAGGATAGACCAATACCCCCTCGAAACGCCATCACTTTTTGTCCATGATTGCGTATTCTACGGGTAAACTCGTTTATTTCGCAGCTAACCTCTATACCAAGAGGTCGACCCTCCATCCGCAAACCGGTGGACGAACTCGATGGCTTAAAGCTAACACGTAAAGAAAGATGTGAAAGAGAAATATTGTAGGTGTGTAAACTGTAGCTGGTAAGAGAATTATATAAGTGGAGAGATGCGTCAAACCAGTCTTAGGATTGTTGAACAGTGATTACGAGGCTCTATCGCACGCGTAAGCGATATCGATATTTCGATATACTGTACGGTGTTATACCGATGCCTGCAGAGCATCGCTCTCCTTTCCCTCGCATTCCTCCCTCGAGATCTTAAGCCTCTTTTCCACCCCCGTCCGCAGCAAAACATTTGAGCCACCGCACGCCCTCTCCTCACGAGGAAATATAACGCCGCTCGCTCTCCTGCTATAACGACCATAATCCATTTCCTCGCAGGTTGCAGTCTCTCTCCCGAGGAGCGGACGATTCTATAAATCACACGCACGACCAGCAGAAGTGCGAGAGAGGGTGTATGGCAGGGGCTGCGGGGGTTTATGGTGGGAGGGGACATTAGGCTGGAAGGAAGGGGAAGAGAGTAGACAGGCTCCCTGGAGAGATAGGGTTGCCTTCAGACGGAGGGAAAGAGGCGCCGGACTGCGCGCAGACAGCCTCCAAGGGACTCCCTGCGGATGAACGAAGGAACTTCCCCTCCCCTTCCGCTTCCGCAACAATTCAGCCGTGTAATGATCGACGATAGAAATTTTGAAGGCATAGATATTGATCCTAGAAAAAATATTTGAGTAATTATGTTGATTTCTGCTCCTTGTCAGAGTTAATATTTAATTAAGGAATTTACCTTTAAAAACTAGAATCATAAAAATTGCTCAGTATTGCTAAAAATTTCTGTCTTTACGTTTTGGCTCAATAATAGTTTCCTGCTTGCCAGCATGTCTGTAATGACCATGGATCTAAGCCTTCATCTATCTTTGGTGGTGAGGCGAGGAGTGGGCCTCGTGTGGTTTCCTTCAAGAGGACAAGAAGTTGACGGGCTTGCTCTGTTGTCCCATCCATGATGTACGCTAACTGGTGTTGGAAACACTACGCCCAATATATTGTCCCCCTCCGCCCTATATCCTCTCCACGCAATCTTTCCTTGCGTAATTGCGCCTCTCACTCTTCTGCCGGATGCACGCGAGATCGGGTTGCATCGCCACGTCACCGGACAGTGCTGCCCCCCTCCCCCGTGGCGGTGAGACATGAAAGGAACCGACGAGGGGTTGCACTCCCCAGAGATTGCATGCCCGCCTACCTTCCTGCTGGCTTGTGGGAGTTAGCCGCCCCGCAGCGCCGCCAGCGAAGGTTTCCGTAACTAATGAGCAATCCATCCAATCAAACGTGAATGTTGGAAGCCCACGTGTGGGCTACGCCGGTCATGAGTCATTCATTTGTCTCGAGGGTGATGCACGAAGTTGTGACATGTCGAGTCAACATTGCCGTTTCGGTTATTTTTGTATGCTTACATCGGGGCAATATATTTGACTGATTTAAGTCCCGTACACCTATCAGATAAATTTAGCTTTGAATGGTCTCCATGATTTGCCTTCCGTCTGACTTCTAGGACAGAAGCAGCACAAAGACTCATGGTAAACTCCCTTGGCGTTTTAATACGTCGTGGCGTTGCTAATATTCCAAGTAAATTAAGCGCAGTCAGCAAATACTAACGAATGAAATAAGAGAGCGTTGAGTTTTTATGCCTGGTTAGTCCAGTGCTAACAAAAAAAAACAAGCTGAACAATGACCCAAAAGTGGAAATTTAATATTTCTCATTTAACATTTCTCATAAAATTTAATTTTTCTTATTAAAGATTTCTGGATATGAAATTTACGTACCACCAATTGTATAAATGAAAAATTGGGTAAAAAATTTGAAGTTATTTCGGGAAAATATCTTTAGTTTTACCATCATCATTACATATTTTTATCCATGTTCTTCACATATTTTTTATTTGAAAAGGTATATACCCACGTATTTCAGAGACAAGACGACCACATATAGATATTCCTTGCGTAGAAGCGTTGTGAAATAATAAAATAGCATGTTTGGAGGTAGGGAAAACTTTATTTCCATATATTTCTAATATCTATTTCTATAACTTTATTTCCGCATATTTTTTTCCGTCCCTGATTAATTGGAGGGGGAAAGTGCAATTTTTACGAGATCTGTCCTCGGGTTATCCATTCGCCTGAATGGTGATAAGGGGAGGAGGGACGGCATCAGGATGGCTTCGGGATCACGACAAAAGGGTTCCTCTCTCTCTCTGCCTTTTACAAGTGAAAATTCGTCCAGAGCGAAGGGAGCAGCGGCGTATACGAGAATGAAAATCTTTCTGTCGTCTGTCGATGGTTCCAATTTGGGGCTCTGCAGCAGAACGTAACCTTTTCGTTCAAGCTCGTTGTATTTTCTCTTCGTCCCTTTAGATTTGGATCATTTTTCCATTTCGATCATTGCTGAGTGCCCATTCAAAACGATTACAATTACCGCCAGGTATTTTCTTTCCCTTTCAATCTTTCGTTCTCTACGCTGGGCATGTTTTCTCTCGCGCATATTAAGTGGAAATGATAGGCAAACATTTGCATTCATGGATTTTACTTTCCCGCAAAATCGTTGTTTCCATCGAGAGGAATAATATTATCCTCCTCTCCGGCATGGAGTGTTGGACTGTTTAACAGCGAGTTTTTATTTTCCTCTCAATGAAAACAGGCTCCGTTTTCTGTCCTTTTCTTGTCGTACTCGTGGTGTTAACAGGAAGGTTGCTTTGATTCACTGACTGTTTGGTTCAATATAAAACATTTTTTGAGGAGTTATTTATTAATGGAAGAGATATTTTTTCCGACGTATTACATTTTATACATTTTTGTAAAAATGTTGATTTCTGTTCCCATAATAATAGAAAACATTTATGCTTGAGAAGGTACTTGTTTTCGGCTTTGAAGGAAGATATTAACCTTTTCAGTGGTTGATAACGTTTCCAGTTGGATCCTTATTATTTCCAACCTTTGATTCCTGTGCAATTGTTCGAAAAGATGTGATCTTCGACTACTCATATTGAATGCATGCCTAACGTCTGTGCTTCGCATGAGAGAAAATTGAAACAGATTCAGTTGCAGCGGAGAGGGCGGCGAAAGATATGATTCGAGCTATTACCTATGCGTGTGTTGCCAATTCCTCGTGTGGCACATTGGCAGGAGTAGCAGTCACTGCAATGGAAATTCCTCTCTTCGGGAGCTCATTGGTGAGTAACTCACTGAGGAGCGACTCACAATCTCGCCAACTGTCACTCGGCGAGCGTTTGAGTCATTTGATCGCTTTCTTTCGCTCGAGCCACGATTTAACCTAGTGTGGCTATGCAATCGCCGAATATGAGGGCATTTGAGCGACTCGGAAAGATGCTTGGTGATGAGTGCGATTACAAATGTGCTCTGCGTGAATTTGTGACTAGCTGGAGCGTTATGTGGAGCGACGAACAGTGAGGCGCGGACTGTCGGGCAACCGCGCGAGTATGACGCTCCTCGACTATTCGTTGTCATGGGGACGACATGGCAGAGAGGAGGCCAAAGCTATCCATCCGATTCGTTAAAGATTGAATTACGTTGCCCCTATGGGCGCAGGTTAATCAGTTTCCAAAAATGTCCGCTGCGTGGCGGTGGTTCCAGAGCCATCAATTTATTATCAATATTTGCAATAGAGTATTTGAAGTCCCTAGAAACAGCATTGAAAAGTTAAGAATTTGATGGATCGCATTTTCGCGAATATGAATTTGCTAAGCAGCCCTGATAACAGCTTATTACGGCGTTGAATTCGGATCGCTTTGTCCGTCAGCGACGCGGGTGGCGATTTTTGCAAGTTCATTTAAATGCGCGGTGGGTGACTACACATTAAGCGCCCGAATGAAGAATTGCCATATTTTGATAGTCATTTCCGAGTAATCAGCCAGAAAGAGGGCTCATCATTTATTTTTCCATCAAAAGCGTGCAATGGTAAATGACTCAATTGCAGCTGACCGATTCTAGCGGAGAACAGGGCGTTTTGCAAGTGGGGATCCAACCACATCCTTTTCTGTCTCTTTTCCCTCCTCTGTTTCTGTATTTTCACTTCTATATTCTCTATTTCCCTCCTTTGTGTCTGTATTCTCACTTCTACTTAATGGTCTCAAATTGCCTGTATTAGAAACTACTGAAATAAAAACTTTGATGAAGTGAAGAAAGTGTAAAAATAACATCAATGTCTCAGACTGAAACGAAGGCTAGTGAATGATGGTTAGTGTGGTCGTAATACGTCGCTTAGGAAATCAGCAATGGTAAAACAGGTGAGTGAACACTCTGCCTCACCCTTCTCCCATATTCCTCTCAACTCAACTTCCGCTCCACCCGCTTCCATTCCTCTCCCGCCTCCACGTCCTCTGCATTCCGTCCGCTTCCTCGCTCCACTCCTTTGTCACGACCGATTCCGTGTTGTCGCACCCTTCCGTCGAGGAAAAACTTTCTTTTATCGGGCGAGCATTCCGCGGGCACTCCGGCGGTTTTCAAAGGCACCGATAGCGGGTAGCGGCTGGGAGTTGGACGGCAAGAGCCTCAGCTTCATTTTTATCCCTGAGCAGAGTTGCAGAGAGAGTGGGGGGAAGAGGCGAGGCCAGAGGTTGAGTTTATTGGCGGTGGAGTGGGCCTGACGGAATAACAGAGGGCCGATGAGTTTGGAGGCGTCCAAGGGGGGGGGGAGAAGAGGGGAAGCGCAAGGGGAGGCTGAGGAGTCGAGAGCAGGGGATGGAAAGGGGATGAGTTCAACGAGCTTTGAAATGGGTTAGCTGAGACGTGTCTATACGGTGGCGGTGGAAGAGGGCCGGATGTAAGGTTCGGACAGTTACGAGATCCCATCTTTCTCCACGCCACCCCTCATTCTTCCATTCTACCCCCATCCCCTCCCCTCCTCCTCCTTCCTTTCCATTCTCTCTTCTCCCTCTCGTATGTTTTCCTCTCCTTGCTCCGTCAATTCAACTATTTGGGCGGCACTTCGGAGGAAAAGCAGTAAGGACAACAGGAAAATAATTGCGTTAGCGAAGGAGCACTCATGAACTGGTGAGGTCGCTATGTAAGAGTTTAAGGAAAAGGCAGGAGAAGAGTCTGATGTGGAATGAAGCGCTTTGTGAATTTGCGGAAAAGGAGGGGGACGAGAAAAGACTTGAAGTCTCCGAGATGTGGGTGTGCAGAAGAATGGAGAAGGTGAAGTGGACGGAGAGGAGGCGGAACGACGAAGTGCACGAAATGGTGGTTGAGAAGAGGCAGCTTATAGAATACATGAGCGGACGGGTGAATTGGGTGGAGAGCTTTGTCAAAGCAACCTCATGATCGTCGGCCAGGAAGAATGTGGAATGTGTGAAATGCATATTTAGCAGATTGTAGAAGTTTATCCTTTCTTTATCTTTTGCATCACACTTTTTCAGTCAAGGAAGCAATGGTGAATTTAGTCGTCAATGCCTAAAACATTTTTTCGGTTATTCAAGTAGCATGGATTGGATTTAAAAAGATGAGTAAATTTTCCTTCTCCTTTGTCTCGCGTATTTCAATGCCTGAACTTTTGCCCCTAGTGAGTTCGTGAAACACTGGACACATTGGAAGACTTTGATACTCCCGGATCCATCTCCTTCAAATCGGATCGCTCGCTTCCTTTCAACATCCGCGCGGCGGACATTTAAATCATCGCGGACACCCGCGTACCTCCCGTCAGCCTCTTACACAATCTCTGCATATTCTCCCTCTCTCTCTCTAGTCTTCGTCTGTTCTTATTTTTCCCCATTCACGCTGTTCATCCGTTTCCTCCTTTTAAATCCTTCCCTCGAACACATTCCTCTGCCTTTTTCCTATCCTCCCCAACCCATTCTTCTCTCCTTTCTCTTCGACTGTGAGGAGGTTGGTGCGAGAAATTCGAATCAAGTGATTTTCATGGTATTTCCCAATATGCTCTCTTCATTTTACGTAATTAATAAACAGCCATGGGAAATGAATAGCTAACTGCATTAAGGAATCATGTCCAAGTTGGACGATTTTTCTTTATTTTTCAAGTGATTGCAAGGGCAAGACTCAACGTTTCCTACTGAAAGGAAACATAAGCTCGGTGTTATTGGCATGGAATTTTTCCTTTTACTAGGAAACGTCTTGCACCTAGCAACAACTTAAATAAAAAAAGACACATCGACCAAATAAGACATGTCTTTCTGCAGCTAGCGATTCAAATGGGCTTTGGATGTATATTTCATTGAAATCGTATTTGAAAGTACACATTTCTTGTGGCGATACTCTTCTAAGCATGCGAATAATGTTGATTTATGCTGCAACAAATATGTGATTTTTGCAAAAAACTGATTAAACAATTCTTAAATCCTAACGGCCGTATTCATAGATTTCCGCTAAAACACGCTAGTAGAGCGACTAACTTAGTCGGCTACTAAGACCTTTTAGTCGCCTGCTAAGATATGGTATTCATGGATTCTATTAAGTGAGCTACTAAGAGCTAATAACTTAGTATGCTACTAGCCAGCTCGGCAGCCGATACTCGGTAGCGATTTGGGTTCAACCCGCTAGGCTACGCTTGGCAACACTGCATCTGACTCCTCCGCGGCGCGGAAAATTCGTAAAACTATCAAACAAAAGAAATTGATTCAGCAAAATGCACTGAAATTTTTACTTCATAATGGATAATTCGATGTGATATCGCATCGCAGACATATTTTTTGATTGCTGTACACAAAAATTATTGCAAGACCATTGGGAAAGGGTAGATTTATGAGTAATACCGAAGCATTTGCACGTTTGAGATGCAGTTATTGTTGTACAAACTGCCGCGTATTCATTGATCATATACATTGCATATTGTTTGCACTTCCGATATTTGTTTCCATTAGTGTATGCGTGATTAGTATGGAAAAACATAACTAGCAAAGTCAGTATTATACACATTTGTATCTATTCGGAAAGCAGAGATACACCTCAATGTAGGAGAAGAAACGAAAAATTTTGCAATGCAGAAATGAATCGTTAAGAAAATAACGTTAAGATAAATGTGTGAATGATACACATTTATTACGTTACAAACACCTACGTGCGAGCCATTAGTAACATATACGCGGCAGGTTTGGAAATATTACACAATTAGTAACATATGTTTGCAACTCCTAAAATGTTAGTCAAGGAAACAACAATCTGCTTCGCTACATTTAAATATTTCAAATATTGACAGCGTGCGGAAATATACGGCATATAGTTTACTAGAGGTGGTTAATGTAAAAAACAAAGCATAATTAACGTAACTTGTTTTACTTATTTATTGCTGATCATATCACAAATAGCACTACAACGCACACAAAATTTCACTTCACATTTCACGAGCTGTCTTTATGACACTTATAATCCGTACATTCCAAATCAACTGGTTCAATGAAAAGCTTGACTCACACTTAATTCAAAACACTATAACGTAACTCTAGTAAAGCATGATAAACAGTTTTCCAATCACTCTGCACACACCAAAAGAATCTGCACTCGTTGACGTTCGTAAGAATTCTTCACATCTCACTTCCCACTCATCACTAATGATTTAGAATTAGTTGATGTTATTTCACATTACCATAACTTACAAGGAGACTTTGCCTAACTGATGTCAAGAAAGAAGATGAAACCTTTTTTATTTGAAAGTAGACACTTAGATAGGAATACAGTTGAAGGGTTTTGTCCAAATACGCCCGGGTTTGAGAGAAAAAAGCATTTAAAAATTGAAAAATATGGTCACGTTGAATTTAATTTTAAAAATTTCGCTCATTGTTTAAAAGCGATTTGGCCGAGTGGTAGCGTACCGCGCTTCTGATGTGAAGGACTATAGTTCGAGACTCGGTGAGAGTAAATTTTTTCCAGTCTGCCAACTCCTCCATTTTTTGTAATCCGTTCCATCCTCTTCTAATTTGTTCATTAAGGACGTTTTGCATTTTTTTTACTTGACTTTTGTTTGAGAATAAGCCCTAAACTGACATTTTTGTCGCTAGCTAACCCTTCCTTCGAATTATTCTTTCCGTGCCAAGATTCATGAAAGCAGGAGTGGTAAAACTGTGGTGCTGGCTTCGAAGTGAAGGAAACTCATTTCCAAAGCAAAAGATTTTAAACATATTGTCTCCGGAGAGTCTCCCAGGTTCCTGCTGTTGTAGTATTTAGAATATACAACAATTTTCACTCGTCTACCTGTATGATCAATTTGAGGTATTCCAAGTGCTAAAAACGTCGCTATTGCTCTTCTGACTGTTGTTGCTCTCCTGTAATCTATTTTTTTACCTTGGTAATCGTCAGGAAATGCCCTTATAACTTAATTTATTATGCTGAATAACTTTTGCCGCATGTATTTCGTTGCCAAGAACCTATTCAAGCGAATTCGATTTACCGGAGATATTGAGTTCAAAGTTAAAAGGCTAAAATTTTTGTGTAGAATAGGATTTTGGAAAGGAAGGAAGAAATTTTGTCCTCAACACCTGAATAGTTGAAGGGCTAGACGATTAGAACGAAGTTTTTTCAACACATAGTAACCTGGATAGGAGGTTGAAGTACCATCTATATTTTTCGTTGGAATAGTAAGTCTCCATAAAGCCATTTTTGGGCACCCTGCCGACCATTATTCCCTACTCATCTTGCCCTAACCGATCGATGTGCGAGGAATGCTTTCCTCCCACAAATTTACTCTCCTCTCATTGTCAGAGTTCTTATTTCCGCGTATTTAGGTGCCTAGAGATTTTAAACAAGCTGTATAAGCTGGGGAACGAATTGTCGTTACATGTGAACTTTTAATTACCTGGAATATACTACTCGGCCAACTAAAAATTGGTTCATGGCCTGAACCTGTTGAGGTCGATGTCGATATGATAGTACTGTTTTTAGTTTGGCTTGTCGGCTCGTCCCTTCCCTTTTCTTTTTTCATGGCCTCGCCAGACTCCCATTTTCCTACACTTCTTTTGCTTTTTCCCGTAGCACGATATTATTCGGTTTTCTCTTGCTTTCATTAGATCTTATGCCCACGAGAAATCTCTGTCGCGTGAAGGATCATGAATTGGAGGATATACCTCCATAATATAAAGCACAAATATATAAAATTGAATAATCTGCAATTGCCACTGCCTTCTCCAATTTTTCATTCTTTATTTATTACTTCGCCTCTTTACAGTAATTTGGATGATAATTGAAATAAAACAAGAAAAGCAATTAATTGAAAAGCACCATGCTCTTTCTATAAAACTGCTTCCTGAGCATTCGCCATTGTATTTCTTTATATCTTCAAGGAAACATATTCCCCTTAACTTTTTTAAACAATTCAATTCTCTACTAACTTCGAGGCATATCATGCATACCTCAGCATATCATTGAACGCTGGTTAGGACAACTGATAATGCACGATTGAATGGATTTTTATTCCATCCTCACGTGAGGAAATCTCTCTTTTCCCTTGAAGGAGGAAGGTGCAGTTCTGGTTTCGTGCAATAAACTGCTTTACTTTCCTGTAAAAATATACATCGCACGGTTGGCTTACGGATGTGCACTTCGGTGGTATAGTTTTTACGCTGTTTATCGGTTCTCCTTCCTCGTCGATAAATAGTTCATCATAAATGGCACTATTTTTTTGTCCCCCACAAATCAATAAGCAATAAAAATGTATTGTTTTTAACACATGGCTGGAGAATATTTTTTTTTTTAATTTGAAATACAACCCAGTCGTAAGTTTTCCAGATTTAGAATACACAACAGAAACATTAAAAAATCCACTCTCCAGTTTCTTCGCTCACTTGCGGACCAAAATCACCTCCATGTTCTGATAAGCACAATAAAAACTTTAGGAAGCAGCTTTCCTACGCTGTATATGAGTGTATTACTTTGATCACGCTCCCAAGAGCAACCTGAACAATATTCTCCCTTTCTTGATCGCGTTCTCTTTATATCCACCTCTACGGACACCCGGTATGATCTGTATTAATTACGAAATCTATTACATTTGGAGATTGGGCTTTTTGTTTGCTTCTGAAACGTCATTGCCGATTGCAATATTTCTTCAGCACACGCTTGCTCGCCCGCTGATACGTATTTTGTTAATTTACGTTGCACGATTCGGTGTCTCTTCTTAAAAGATGCAACCCATGAAGCACCAGCAGGGAATTCAAATCCTGGAGATATGTGCTGAAATCACGTATAAATAGCATATCATTGTAAGGTCCGAGTCATCAGCGGCTCATTGCTGTTCCTGGGTTCGACAAAGTGATCGTATACCCATCTGTCGATCATTTCAAGCTTGTCGAGTTTCGTTCCCCCTGATTTTATATCTTTCTCCCGTATGTAACCGGGGAAACTGTCCGGAGACAATATGTTTAAAATCTTTTGCTTTGGAAATGAGTTTCCTACACTTCGAAGCCAGCACCACAGTTTTACCACTCCTGCTTTCATGAATCTTGGCACGGAAAGAATAATTCGAAGGAAGGGTTAGCTAGCGACAAAAATGTCAGTTTAGGGCTTATTCTCAAACAAAAGTCAAGTAAAAAAAATGCAAAACGTCCTTAATGAACAAATTAGAAGAGGATGGAACGGATTACAAAAAATGGAGGAGTTGGCAGACTGGAAAAAATTTACTCTCACCGAGTCTCGAACTATAGTCCTTCACATCAGAAGCGCGGTACGCTACCACTCGGCCAAATCGCTTTTAAACAATGAGCGAAATTTTTAAAATTAAATTCAACGTGACCATATTTTTCAATTTTTAAATGCTTTTTTCTCTCAAACCCGGGCGTATTTGGACAAAACCCTTCAACTGTATTCCTATCTAAGTGTCTACTTTCAAATAAAAAAGGTTTCATCTTCTTTCTTGACATCAGTTAGGCAAAGTCTCCTTGTTAGACAATGAAATAAATAGGCTGAAACAAATATTTAAACCAGAAATTGTAACATCAACAAACTTCCAATCTCACTCTCCACTATCACTCGTACCGTAACCAAAACAAAAACAACAGTGCAACGAAATACACCAAATTTACACACTGGCGAAAGCTCACAATCATGACTAGAATAAGTAACAAAATCAAACACAACTTATAAGCGTACAAACGAATGAAAATTTATAAGCGTTTGCTGTATCCCTAAAGAACAACTGTTTCAAATATGGAACATACCCCTCTCGCAAAAGCTAGTAGATACCTTTGATCGAAATGATTAAACCAGTACGGAAGAAATAAATTATTTTGTCGTAGCTCATACACTCACAAATCACTTCACTTGTCGCTTCACTCTTTACTTCATCGTCTATATGCAATCAATTCACTTAGGGGTGCATTGAATGTACAAATTATGTTCACTTACACTAGAGGCACAAATTCACTGCAAGTCGTAGCTTCCTCGCATCTACAAAAAACTTTCAATTCCTGTCAACAACTACACTACATACGTTGCCTGCCTTAATTGAAGAATGGATTCTCGTATTCCGTTTTGGCCCAAATGCGTAAAAACTCTATAACAGTATACAAATAAAACCGGAGTTCGATCATCCACAACGGTCCGCCATATTTAGTAGCTCCCTTAGACAAGGCCTGAGGGCGACTAAGAACCGGCTACTAAGATAGTAGCATACTAAGCTTAGTAGCCCTTACTAACGATCTATGAATACCATTTTGCTAGTATGCTACTACTTAGAACGCTACTTAGGCGTTAGTAGCTTACTAAGGAAACTATGAATACGGCCGTAAGAATCACTGTATAATTCAAATTATTTCAAAGGCTCGTCTTCCGGCTTTTTTTTTAATATGAGCTCATGAATTAAACAACTAATAACATATGATGTTACTTACATAAAAACTGCACTCGGTTGTCTCAATTAGTAGGAAAGATTGATGGCTTAAGAATTGAGTATTCCACGTCCATCTTCCGATAAACCTCGATAGATATCAAATATGATTCCAAAGCAATTTTAATGAAACGCCCGAAAAGTATTCATTTTATACCGCGCAATTGCAAGCCTACTGCTGTCCGTCAGGCCTAATTGTCTTTCTAATTCTCTTTCTTTTTATGACCGTTCCTTTAAGGCCTGTTTATACGGTACATTTACCCGTACGAGGAAATGTCTAAATGTATGAATGTATGTGAACACGTGCATGAACACGAAAATGCACCGTGCAACCACCCAACTTGTGCGAACGAACGTGCAGGAAATAGAACCTGTTCTAATTTGTTTCATGCTTTCGTAAATTTTTCGTTCCGGTCCAAAAAAATCATTCATGCAAAGAGACATTAACTCATACGCATTACTGCATCGTGTAATCAGGCCTTCACAAATATTTCTCCCACTCCCTCCCTTTCTCCTTTAAAGCCTTCCCCTTCCTCCACGTCCTCTTATCATCTGTTTTCCCTTATCTTATCTCACGGTCGGATCCCCCTTGGCAGCGGCGCGGGCCGTCCTTCACCCACGCTCATCGGTTCACACAGTCACTTCAGTTGTGGAGTCAACGCACTAGCAGGGAAGCTTCCTCCTCTACCGGTGGTGGAGTAAGTTCTCAATAGCAAGTTTGAAAAAAGTTTCGTTTTACTTCTCGGACAGAATTAGGGTGATATTTGGTTTCCAATAAATATTGCTCTTATACGACCGTAGTAAATACTATTTTAGCATATCGTGATATTTAAAAGACACCCTCAGGCTGACGTTCAAATTATCGACCAGCCCTCATCACGCGGTTTAAAGGAAACTATACAACGCATCAGGGAGTAAAGAATTGTCATTTTCTTAGCCAAATTTATTTTTTATAGAAGCTTAAAAAACAACGTCATGGAATTTTATCGCGTGTACCGTTAAGAATGATAAGAAATGGACTTAAGAATTTCAGCTCTGAATGCGGAAAAAATTAAGGGGAAATGAATTTACCAGATGTTCACGGTGAAGGGTTCATCAAAATAACAATATAACCCACCTCCAGAATGAAGGTTACTTGGAACCCTATAGGAGAAACAGAAGGAAAGAAGGAAGGGAGGAGGGGAGCGGTATTGGTAGGCAGTTCGATCCCTTCAGGAGTTGGACGGCATTCAATGTCTTCTTTTTTTACTCATTTGTCATGAGAATCGAAGTTGCTAAAATGCAGTTGTGGAGGAGGGCTACAAGAACTCGGTGGCAGGCTAAAGATCACTTTATAAAATAAATAGGAAGATAACCAATATAATAAATATAGGAAGATAGCCAATTGAAACACCATTGGAAATTTAAATGAGTAAATCGAAGGCATTGGAAGCGTTCTCAAGCGTGACATCTTCACACAAAACCTAATGGAAAATTCTAGACAGTACGAGCGAGAACTTCACATTTAAAAGTATTGGCGATGAGATGCGCGTAGTACAATGCAATGGAGAGGATGGCTGAAAATAGGGATTGCTGGAAGTTGTGTCTGCAGCAGCAAGGATTGTCAGTAGAATGAAAAAAGACATTGAGAATTAGGGGTTGTGGTGGTTCAAAGGTTCTCAAGCTTACATTGAGTGCATGGGCATTTAGGAGATTCTTTATGTCTGGGAGCTCCCCCAACCGAACTACCGACGTGACTCACTAGCCACAAACGCGAAATTTCTCTGAGCATATGATATTTACATCGGTCGTAATTAAAATTCACTTAGAATCATTATTGATCTCCTTACACAAGTACCTTTCACTCCATCGGCAGTGACTGCGCCCTCTCCACGGCCCACGTGGGATTAATGTTGCGCTCCTCGGGACCACTAATGGTTTGGCTCGTGACATTGTCACGCCTCGCGGCGTCCCGTGCGCCCTCGGTCGCTAACCTCCTCGCTCCCCCGTGGAAGGGGTGAGGTGGAGGGTGATTGCAGGGGAGGGGAGAGCTTATCCGGCTCCAACCCTCTCCCTCCTGTTCGGGCAGTTCAGCCATCCATCCTTCGGCTCACCTTACCCTTAAGGCACACAGATAAATCCGAGCTGATCCCACCCCCTATCCCATCTCCTCCCTGTCTCCTCTTCACTTGTTTTCCTACCCCTTCAAATCCCCACCCCCCAAAACACACCCTCTCCTCCCCACCCTCGAGTCGAGAAAGCGATCGCTTTAAGAACCCCTGAGCATGATAAAACGCCTCGCTTTTTTTTCGTTCTCCTTTCTAACCATAGAAAGAAATAGCCATCCGGTCACACATTGAAAATTAGAAATGTAATGTATATTTTCAAGTATTTTTCCCGTGAATTCCAGATTTTCGTGAAGATAGAATAAAATAAATTTACTTTGTTTCATTCCACACTTTGTTTTTAAGTAGCACAACCCAGAAATTAGCATCTAATGCTATCACCCTGATGATAGCATTAGATGCTGAAAGCCGGGTCGTGCTATTTAAAAATAAATTTCGGAATAAAACAAAGTAATTTTATTTTATTCTATGATGAAGCAATTCCACAAAGTAACGCCTGAGACCGTGTCTTATATTATCTTGAACAGATAATTGGTCAGGTGACAATTTATCGTGAGTCGGTGAATATCTAATATTCTCTTGGTTGTGTTTATTTTCCAAATAATTTTCATATTGGTTGAATTGCTCATGAAATAAATCAAATAGTAACATAAGAACTGAGGTGTAATAATTGCTAAAAAAATTTAGCATGCTGTGTGCATTGAGAAAATTGTGTGAGCCATCATAATTTCGTTACAGTACAATCGTGTCAAGAAAGTTGATGAATCAGTAACATAAAATTGATAAAAAATAATGTGAAAGAACAAAGTGTACACAGATCGTTATCATCCTGAATGCCTTACACCAAGTAACACCTTAACTATTAAGTCCGTGTGGAGAAAGATTTTATGCTTTTCCAAAAAGGTTGATGGCGATATTTTGCCTGGCATTTGGCCGATTAATTTTTCTATTATCACCAATGTTGCAGACGCCAACTCGACGCCCGTACTCCGTTCAAAATTTCGGGACTTGATGTCATCTCCTGCTCTCAAACTTTATGACATGGGGAAACCGTAATTGGTGGAATCGAGATAAAATTTATCGAAAGAACATATCGTCTCACACTGCCAAAAAATATGTTATTCGTACAAAAACTTTTATTTTATCCTTCCTACCATGTACAATGAGTTTATTGTATAACATATTAACAAATAAGGGTGTAATTTTTGAAAGTAGCATTTTTTTCTATTCGCACTTATTTGCGAAAACGTGGCCGAAAAGAATTCGATACATATTTGTTTTGCATAATGTTTCACTGTTTTACACGTCTCAGTTTTTTCTGCTGCCCTACTACTCCGCTGTCCAGCAGGAGATATGTACGGAATGCAAAAATATCTATGGAAATATCTTCGGAATATTCTAATATTATATTAATCTTCCACATCTGTTGGAAGAGTAAAGTGGGTCCCGCTAATGGTAGATCCCGTCGCCCTTGCGGCGGCATTATCCCATTCCATTCACCCTTCCATCCTTATCCGTGGAGACGTCGCGCCGCCTCCCTTTCCCTTTTTTCCTCCCTCTGTCCTCCCCCCTCCTCCTGAGGTGACGCACCGAATGAACGCACACGACCTGGTCTTTACCCTTATGATTGTATCCTCAAGGGCCTGTATCCCAATCGATGCCTAGCAAGACACTGCTTAATTATCGCTTAAAAGTACTCAGGCCTTTTGTTAGTTTTCTTTTTCGGTGAGAGACCACTCCTTTGAAACTTGTAATACGAAGGTAGCCATTTATGTGTCGGGAATAGAACGTGTCTTATCACCTAGCAACTATAAATGGTGTTTATAAACAACTTTTTGCGGTGGTTAATGTCCATGCAAAGTTTCATAAAGTTCGGCCTGATAGTTTTAAAACGGTGGCGTGTCAAAGTTTCCAAGTCGCTGTACGAGATGGAATTAAGTCATGAACAGTACCACACCATAATTTTCTATAGCTTTCGACGAAGCCTCACCCAGCAAGAATGCGTTACTGAACTTTTTTTTGTTCTTGGCGAAGAAGCACCGTAAAAGACAACCGTTTATCGCTGGTATGGAGAGTTTCAGCGAGGACGCTCTAGCCTCAGTGACGAACCGCATGAAGGGCGACCAAAAACCGCCATCGCTCAAGAGAACGTGGATGCTGTACGTAACATGACTATTGAAGATCGTCATGTTACATACCGTTAGATTCAAGAATCATTGGACATCTCAGGGACATTAGTTCAAAAGATCCTACGCGAAGAGTTAGGTGTTAAAAAATTGGTTTCCCGCTGGATGTCGCACTTCCTCACTGAAGGACAGAAAGCAGCTCGTGTCAAATGTTGTCGAAATACTCTATAACGATTCAACTCAGGGGCATCAAAGCGCGTTCACAACATCTTAAGTGGTGATGAATCATGGATACATGCTATAGCTACGAGCCGGAATCAAAACGCCAATCTTCAGTATGGGTCTTCCAAAATGAGCTCAAACCGACAAGAGTTGTTCGCTATCGCAGTGTTTCCAAGAAAATGGTCGCATCGTTCGTAGCCAAATCATGGCATGTAGCGACGATTGCTCTTGAAAATTAAAGAACAGTTAATGCTCGATGGTATACGATCATTGGTTTGTCGGAAGTGATCGCTGAGCTTCGGAAAGATAACCCAAATCGACGCATTATGGTCCATCATGACAATGCAAGCTCACACTCCGCTCGAGTCACGAAGTCGTTTTATGGAACAGCAAAACGTCGAAATTCTTGATCATCCTCCATACTGTCCGGACTTAAGCCCCAATAATTTTTCCCCATTCCCAAGAATCAAGAATATGCAACGAGGAAAGTGCTTCCAGACGTCTGAAGAAGCGGTTGATGCCTACAAAACAGCCATCCTGATTACTACTATTTCGGAATGGAATAAATTTTATAACAACTGGTTCCATAGAATGCAAAAGTGCATTGATTATCGTGGAGAGTACTTTGAAAAACAATAAAAAATTGCGTACCTCTTATAGTTTTCTTCATTCCCGATACTTAAAAGGCTATCTTCGTATCATTTGAAAATTTCAGATTTTCTAGATTTGACTGTGACATTTGCCTGCATCTCAGAATTCAAAATTATACCTCTGTAGCTATCTTCTCATATTCAACTATCTTACAATTGGCAAATGGGAATTTTTTAACTGGGAAATTCGGTTCTGTCTCTTACAGTGATTCAAGCTGAAGGTTGGTTTCGGTAGGTGAGGGTGAAGGTCTCCCCGAAATAAGCCACAAGCGTGTGAAGTTCATACATTCAGGCACGTTTCTTTCCCCGGGGCCTCCTCGCAAGTCGAGAATTTCCGTTGGGGACGTACGAGGGATTCTCCCGGTCGATCTGCTCGATCAGCAGCCAACCGCTCTACCCACTCTTACCTACCACGATCCCCCAATCGCCTCCACTGTACGTACTGACATTTTCATATGATAGTGTGTTAATGGCGCGAGACAAAATGTGACCGGTGGAAAGTGAGGCATGGGTCCTCTGAAGCGTGTTGTTTTTCTCTGCCGTCCTTCCACTTGCCCCTTGCATGCCGTTGGACGCAACCCTCCTCACACACCCCTGGCGGCAGTTTGCTCAAACGGATCTTGGAGAGTCAAATACGTTCCCGTCCCTTCACACCCCTGATCATTCATTTCCCTCCGCTTGGCGTTCGCAGTGGGTGTTCAGGGCGGGGGATCCACCCCGCGGAACCCCTCTTCAAATCGCCCCACACGTGCGCGGGCCGGGACTCCGGTCGTCCGTCCACGGCTTGATGGGAGCGTGCCTTTGCGCTTGGAGTGGAGGAGGTTCGCCCTTCGGGGGACTGAGGGCGCGGACAGCGTCCTGCGCTTACTCATACCGTCATTCCAATAGAAGGGAAGTTTCGTGCAGGGATTACTACGATAGAATTGGAGTGATCTAGCCACGCCATTTAGTCTATTGAACTTACCATCTCCTCCGATGACCGAAGGTGGGGAAAACATTAAATCTCTGTTTCAAGTTGATTTTTCATGTAGCAGATTGGAATAAATAGCTGAAGTTACTTGAGTATATGTCATCTGGCTTAAATTTGGGTTTAGAAGGATAAATTTCATGGTTTATGGATATTTTATGCATTAAACCCTGAAAAGTGCTCTAATGATTCGTCTCAGCATGCAAGTATTACTTCAATAGGAAGTTGGAATATTTACCTTCGCCATTTCTATACCATCAAGAATGAATACCGGAGATTTGTTGAATCCGAGTATATAAAATTTTTTATTGATCCGTTACTACTTCTCTTCTTGTTACTATTAACACTTGAGTAATAAACGTCTTGTGAGAGAAAATTTAAGTTTCTTTTTAGCACAACTTTGCTCTGTAAAGAACTCATACGGCTCTTGCGTGGCATTTTACGCTGGAATTGCCTCTCCCTCTTAAAAATTATATATTTTTCATTAATATTACCTGGGGCATGAACTCGTCGCTTTCTTGACTCTGATTACGAGATTGTCGAGGGTCCGTATGTGTTCAATTCCAATGTTTCTCTCTGCAAAGTGAGAGTGAAATTGAGAGAGGATTGGTCCACATTCAACGTCCTCTGAATGGTCTGCAAAATAATTGGATAGAGACGATCCCACGGTTCCGCGCGTGTTGAGCCATTTGGCACGCATTCGCTCTGAATCGCACTCTCTCTCTCTCTCTCTCTCGAATTGGTGAGCTCACTGCACGGCCTCTTCCATTCGTGAAAAAGCGTGCTCTGTGTCGTGAGGGTGGGCATTGTGTCAGGCAGTCGGAGAAAGCAGCATGCAATTTCGGCTGCTTCCGGGCTCCGCCTCATTCTTCTTCCGTGATGAAAGGATGGAGGCAAGCATGCAGCGATTGAAAAAATGAAACTTTTCCCCGCTCAGCATTGACATGAACTGTGAATGCTGCAGTCAAAAGAATGGATGGTTTTGGAATTATTCGTCAGTTAATCTTCTCCGTTAAAAATCCATGAGTTGTCTTTACCATGGCACTGTCATTCAAAAGCCGTGGCATTTAAATCGTTTAGTTCAATAGTTTCGTTCCTGGGAGCGAAATGCAGAAACGGAACGAAATGGATTTAAACCGTGAAGATAAACTCGAGGGCGAAACGAAATCGGAGTCGAAACCACTTCGGGTCGAAACTAAACTAAAACTCTGGGATGAAACGAAACGTAGATAAGGTTTCGCACCAGAGAGATCACGTGCCTCTCCTTCGAACGGTTTAGTTTCGGCCCACACAACGAGTACGAAGTAAGTTGGAATGAATTAGAGGTTCGGCCTCCTGCCACTAGATGCGTGGGACATATTTTGACCACAAACTGGAGAACGGTCAATGCAAACTGGCCAATCGCATTCAAGGGCCATGCTACTACTAATACAAGTAAGAACCGAAGTTTTTTTTAAATCGTTTTGCGTTGACTGTTGTGATTGGTTGTTTTTGTCACCATAAGTGGATTTTAATTCGGATTATGGCAACCAGAGGATAGAGACTAGCATTGAGGAATCTCGTAGTAGTTTAGGCTCAGGTTTTCGGGATGGGAATCATAGGTGCGCTGCCGTCGTCATTCGTCGATATCTTAGTAAACTGCGCGAATATACGTGCCTGATTAGGTCGTAATGGTACGATGAGAACGCAATCAATCAACTGTGGTTTTGAGTTATTGCTGCACAAACCCTGTGAGACTAAATTGTATTTTATTTGCATTAGGTCTAACATAAAATGGCATTTGAAGGAACATAAACGGCTATTGGTGAAGGAATGACGGATTAAAAATACTTCTGTTCCCAGAACACAAAATCAAAAATCATACCCTAAATAGCTTAATTAAATTAAATTAAATTATTTATCATAATCACAATAAAGTAAGCTTCGTAATTAAATTAAATTCAATTGGGTATCATGATTAAGTTTAATTAAATATGGTTTACATTAGTACCTACCGGGAATGGTCATGTCAACCTTAAATTGCCAATTTGGATCAAGAGAAGCTATCTCACTTTTACTAATAAAAATTCAATATAAATAGTATAAGTTTAAAAAAAGACAAATTATAAGCAAACGAATACGCTACTAATATTATTATTATTATAGTATTCGACCGATTAAGGTAGGTTTCCATGGAGTATTCGAGAATTGATCTGTTTCCTGCGTATCTCATCTAAAAGCTGCCTCTCTTCGCCAACCATATCCAGCACTTCGTCGTCCCTTTTCCTCTCCGTCCATTTCACCCTCTCCATTCTTCTCCATACCCACATCTTGAATGCCTCCAATCTTCTGTCGTCTTCTTTCCTCAGTGTCCACGTTTCCGCACCGTAGAGAGCTACACTCCAAATCAAACTCTTCACTAACCTTTTCTTTAAACTCTTACACAACGATCCTCTCAGAAGCTCCTTCCTGTTCATGAACGCCTCCTTCGCTAATGCTATTCTCTTCCTGATGTCCTTACTACTGTGTCCATTTTCCTCTAACGTACTGCCTAAATAGTTGAATTGCTCAAGTTTTGCACCACCCACCTTTATCTTGAGTCTCACATTCCTCGCTCGTGATGCATAACCGCATAACCTTAGTTTTCTTGTGATTAATCCTCATCCCATACTCCTTGCAACGTTCGTATAACGCATCTACTAGAGCCTGAAGCCCCCTCGCTGACTGGCTGATCAACGCCTGGTCATCCGCGAATGTCACTGATTTGAACATCATTCCCCCCACTTTTATCCCAGCTTCTAACTCATCCCACGCTTCCCTTGCCATGTCTTCAGCGTACACGTTAAAGAGCAGCGGCGATAGAGGAAAGCCTTGCCTCACACCTCGGCCAATGCTTGCCCACCCAGATTCTCCGTCCGCTATCCTCACTTGCGCAGTCTGGACCATATACAGATTACGAATCAGCTACTAATATGTGCGACCACAAACATCATCATGAAAAGGTTAGCAAATAACATCACTAAGATACCCATATTCACTGTAAACGCATAATTTTTCTGTTAGATGCAATTAAGGTTGCAATATTCGGATTTCTTATATCACGTATCAATAGGAGTAATTTCAGAGAAAATTTCAGAGAAAATTTCAGTTCTACATTTTTCCTATCCTGTGTCGAGCTGAGGTTAAGGCATGTTTATGCAATAAAAATATTATTATATCCTTCGCACGCAACGTATTGTTGCATTTAAATTAGGTTTCACTTATAGTACTGGATCTAAAATAACGTAGAATTACTAAAACTTCTTCGTCAATTCCATCAATGGTGAAATTTATTCGATGAAAATATAACTAAACATTCTTTTTCCTTGTGCTGATAAACCACAGTCCTTGGCTACCCTTAACTATAAGCAGTGGAGTTGCGATTAATTTAGTTTCGTTCCCGGGAGTAAAGTTTCGTCCCGCTAAACTCTTTGGTGATTTTAATTTCGCTCGGGAACGAAACTAAACCCAGGCCTCGTATTTTCGTTTCACTCCGGGTCGAACCGAAACATTTTCGTTTTGTTTCTTTTGCCATCCCTGCTCAGAACTCCACAAAGCTTCATCGGATATGATGGGTAACGCTAAAACCAGGGACTCTTGCTTGCGGCAGTAATAGCGGCAAACGTAATGTTAACCTCAGCTTGTATTGCGAGTTTTAGCTTTTTCCAAGTTTGTAAATCCCTCTACATTGGTTTTATTCAATTCTAAAAGTTTTACACGGTCTTGTGTGGTTAAATAGGTTTATACAGGCAATTGGCAGTGTGCATGTGTTGAGTTGTTTTACTCCTTTCCTCACTAGACTTTCCTTATTTAATTTATTGCAACAATATCAAATTTGTTAAAGGCGAGAATATATACTGAGAAATATGCATTGGAGGAGATTTTTAGGGATACAAGGAGAAACAATGTTTTGTTGTTCAACGAGAATTATTAATATTAGTGTACGTAAGCGATACAGCGACCAAACGAGTATAAGTAGGTTGAAAGTATGAGTCACTTTTAATCATATTATCAAACACACGAATTCGTGGCTTTAACTAACTATTGAATTAAAAAAATAGGTCAGTGTGACCCCTGCCACGGGATCAGAGATAAGATATGGTTACATGTGTATGTAGTAGTTCTTAAAATAACCTGTGATAATTATTATGATAGAGACGAGGAGAGAGGCAATCGTATTAGCGCAAGGTGCGTGAGAAGCCTAATTGCATGCATTGGCGCACGAGATGCTTACTTAATTTGACTTTTCCGCAGCTGTGTGAGTGAGATGGGTCGGTGTGAGGAGGCCGAAGGTCAAGTGTGCCTCGGCGTGAGATTGGTGGAGAGAGAGAGGGAAGGCAGTCTCCTTGCTGTTGGGGCTCTTTTGCCGTTCAGTTGGGCCGAAATTTATGGCGAGGTAGAAAGGATAGAAGGAGGTGGTGCTCCCGGAGAATACGAAGGGTTTTCGGGTGAAAAGAGGGATAGCGGAGGATAGTTTCGGAAATCCAAGGTGAGGAGAGTGGAGAAATTCAGGCTTTCGCCGTGGTCGAAGTGAATGGAATAAGGAGAATATTTGATCATGCCGGCCTTGAATGGACTGCGCATGGAGAGAGATAGGGCGATAGAGATCCAGGAAGGTGAAGGGCGGCAATGAGTAAAATATTCTGGGTTCACGGTATCTTATGCGTGCAAATTCAGGATGGGACATAATGCGATGGGATATCTTGAATGTTATTGCTGTGGACCGTAACCGCTATTTATTTAGAGCAGAAATTCTTAGGATGTATGCCGAAATGCACTAAGGACAAGAACCAGCAACAGTGAAATGAATGGTTAAATAGCGACAAATACGTGCTTTCTATAAGTACCTGTGTTGGAAAAGAACTTTAGTTCATACTTCCTACCCCTGAAGTTATTTAGCTGAGTTTAGAAATGAGCTTTCATTGTCAAGATACTGGGTTTCTATGGTTTATGGTTTTCATAACCACATCTAAGGTCCAATCCATTGAGAGTAGAATGCAATAGGTGAAAGGCTTTGCGATGGCTTCATTCCATAGATTGAGCCTGTCATTTTTTTGTCATATATTCATTGAAAATCGAATATTGAGTTAATTTCTACGCCCATTTTATAGGTAGTGATCGACCAATATTTTGATAAATGATTTTAAAAACAAAGTTTCATGGAATTTATTCGAAGAGGTAGTAAATAGAAAAATATAACGTGTCACGTGAATAATATATTGACTGGTCGAAGTGATTATTAAAAGGGATTTTATGACCCAAGAATTGCTTTTGTATCCAGAGGACCACTCACGATGTAAATATAACAATGAAACACTTACATTTTTCCGCTCTAGTCGTTTTAGCTTCCATTGGAGACATTCCAGAGCATGAGAATACTCCTATCGAGTCTTTGTGAGGACGAGGAGGTGAAAATGGAGTTTCTCCGGGAGAGGGTCGTTGTTTGGGGGCGAGTGAATTTGTACGGCAGCAAAGCAAAGGGCGGACGAAAAGGGACCTCGAAGGAGAAAACAGTGTTTGGGAATTGTGGATGTGGAGGGGCGGTGGAGCGTGTGAGTATATGTATAGGGGGGGGAGTTAGAGGGGTTCACATGGGCGTTAGTAGTCCACCGGAGTAGCTTGCGGAATGAATTTCATCCTGTGACTATTCTGTTGGTCTTTTGGAGAGAGACCAGCCGTCCGAGCCTCCCCGCGCGCTTGCTGCTCTGCTGGGTGGCGCTTCGGAGGCGCCGGGGTTATCTTTACGTGTCTATGGTTCCAGCCAATGTTCCCCCCCCCCCTTCCACTCCTCCTCGCTGGCCCCACGAACAATGACCCCTGATGAATGGAATCGGGGTGATTTCTTTCAGAGCACGCTGAGGATGATTGGAGGGGGGTGGATCGAAAATCTTTTCATAAGCCCCCAGTAATATCGCCTCCCCCCTCCACCCCGAATCCTCCCCTTGGGGAATTTGAGCGCAGCATTGGAAGGGCGAAGGAAAACTCTCTCTCCGCGGATTGTGGTCGCTCCCACTGCCTCCGTGTCTCTTCCTCGAGTCTCTTGCTCCGCTGACATCGACCCGCCTCTCCGTGCGTAGATCGGGTAGTATCGTTCGTCTGTATTGCTTTGAAACTTCACAATGCTTAAGCCATACTGGTCCTCAGAAAATATTTCGTAAAATTCTTACAATCAAAACTGGAATTATGGTTATCTTTACAATTCTAGGATCTAACTCACGGAATCTCCCGACCATTTCTGTGCCACACTTGATTTAACAATTTAATATCACATACATCCATTTATTCCTCCTTGGTGGGAGATGTGCCCTCAATTTCCACTCTATTCTTTGTTCCTTATTGTTCGATACCTACTTTGCTCTTAACTTATTCACATGTTTCCATGTGAACCCATGCATACCCAAGTGCTTTTAAACCTAATTATTGCTTCGCATAGTATAGTTCTCTTTTTTTATTTTTTCTGTTTGTCTGGCTATTTTAATGTAATTTTGAAATGATGACATAGGTCTGGAGCATAACTTACTGATCTTTGTTGATTGCCCATAACTCGCACTTTCATTAACTATACAGGTAATCAATCCTCACAATTAATCCTTTTGTCAACTAAAGAACTCCAAATTACGCCGTATGGCATGTATGATTTAGTATACCCTATTTGTTGTTAGTAATATTTTTCCTGCGTTTGATTGAAGCTTTAAAATCGTTCCCTAGTGTTTTTACGTCTCTAGACCTTTTAAATTCAGCATAGCATGGTGGTCCCTTTTAACTGAATCCTGCCTCTGGTGTGAGCCGTCTGATCAAGCCTCAAATATGTCCCAGATAATGACCAGAGTACCTACTCCGACTTAAGCTGCAAAGAATTTTACGGATATTTTATTGCTGTGCAATATTTTCTCAGTACCCGATCAATGCTTTAAGCATTTAAGCATTCTAATGTTTTTTTATTTTTCATTCATGGAATCTGATGGCATATCCTTTTCTCCTCCCTTTGATCTTAACGATATCATCTAGCCCCTCAAAGATCCAAACTCATTACTGGAGTACTCATAAATTATGTCCCTTGTCATCAATAATTCTCACTGATCTAATAATTTTGATAACTCTACTTTTTCCCAGTATAGCATTTTTTACATTTGTCCTAGTGCTTTGTCTCCTCTGGGTGTACTCCATCTGTAGCTGCTCATTTTCCTGTATCTCTATGGAATGCTTCCCGTTCCTCCATATTTCCTCCGCTCGACACGCACTCCCATCACGTTTATTGGCGCGTCTCCGCTCCTCGGCTAACTTTTGCACCTGCTGGCCTCGCACTCTCATTCTGCCTTCCTCTTCGTCGTCTCTCTCTCCTCCATTTCTCACGGGCAACCCTCTCTCTCACGAGAATCGATATCTCCACCCCATTTGCTCCCTTCGGCACTTTTGGTAACCTCCCAATATTCCCCGTTTGCTTTCCTTTCTCGTTCATCTTCCTCGTCGCTGAAGGGGGCGTTCTCGAGAGGGGAGAGTTGCTAAGGGGAGTTTATTGTTTTCCTCGTTTTTTTCCTATATTTTTTTCTCTTTCTTTCGGCCTAAAAATCATGTGCCTCACCCGTTCTCGGGATCTAGATATATTTATACTTCTTTTCCTCCCTCCTCACCATTCTCTCCCACTACATAAACGAGATTTATACTCGGCCTTTTTTTTCTCTCTCCCGAGCCTGGTTAAGTAAACAGGGGATGGTAATTCCTCAGATAAGGGTACATTTTCGACGCAATCTGTTTCCATGCTTTAATTTGATGGCAAGGCTGGGAAGGAATGCTGCTATGAATCCGTGGTGCGTTTGCTACGCAAAATAGTGAGGCCTTCGCGTAGATAACTTTAATAATGTTTGCTGGAGATAGAGTTAGGCCTTTGATTTGACTATATATTCCGTGAAAATCATTGTTGTTTCTGCTGCCTGGAGAGAAGTTTCAGGATAATCACGCTTTGGGCAAATAGGTACTTGTTTTCATTTACTTGCGCTAGCACAGATACACGGGCATCATGTGGCGCTCGTCGCTTTCAATGAATTACTCGAATAATTTGCAGGGCTATTATGAGAAGCGAATATAAAGTAAAAAAGCCCTCGAAATGAATAGGTAGATTCGCTGCATGCACGGCAACAGGGACAGGAGCAACTAGACTCCCCAGGGCCGTCGTTTGTGGCCCATTAGTATACATCCTCATTTCCAAATGCATCCCTAAGTTTTCAATCTCGTTGATGTACGCTCAAAGTGATAATGTGTTGATGGCTTTTCAGTGGAAGAGAGGGCAGAGTTCATTCCTTCTCGATGAATCCCTGGCCACCCTCAACACCCAGGTACTTTCCATTTTTAATCGTTTTTAATAGTTTCGCTAAATTACCATCGAATACGTTTCTAATAAGTTAAAACCGCATTAACTATGCCAGTAAATTACAGCATTTTCTATTTGCCACTCCTCAGTAATCGCTCCTCAGTCACCCTCATTAGCATATGGTGATTCATAGTATTCAATCAATTTATGATATATTTAAGTTGAGAGTTTTCGCAATAACGTTCTGTCAATGACTTTAATGTGACTAGATTTTTCTGATTCACTACTCACGCTGATAGACTCTTCCATAAATGCACGAAGATATTCCTTGTATTTTTGCTGTCTTACAATTAGGTGCAAAAACTCACGAACCTCCTTCACGGCCTTGAATCATCTACATTTCATCAGCTAAAAATTGCTCTATACATTTCTTGGAATATAGTTTCGACTTCCGATTCTTCTGCTCAAAGTCTTCTTTGCTTCCATTACAATCTGAACCAGTCTGTCGTCGGTGTTATCCTTTTTTGTTCTCTCACTCTTTGGCGTTGAGAGTGAATTTTAGGCGTTAAAATTCATGGGATTTTTGTTATATTCGTCCTCTTCCTGACAATGCCGTGTTAAATCTCTGGTTAGTATAATGTTTCTTTTCTCCTCGCAGTAACTCTTCAGTATCCGCGTGAATCAAGTTATGAGGACATTTTAGAGACGTCAAAAAGCAACGTCGAGACAAAATTTCTCCATTACTGCCGTATATCATTCCTAATATCCTGATATGTAATCAAATTAAAATGGCCAAAGCATTAGAACGCAGTAGTTTTAAAAATGTGTTCGCCGCTAAACACTTCAACGTATCTAATATTCAAAGTTAAGGCATGAATGAAAACTAAACCTCTACCATTTATATTAATTTGTTTATAAATGTCACTATATGAGAAACAAGAGATGAGAATTTTATTACAAATTTCTCACCTCTATTTTCCTGAGTCATGTAATCTTATCTTATATGTGAATTATATCCTATCAGCATAACTTCTATCAAAGAATTTGAGATTTATGAAGAGATATTGTAGATTAAAGGTAGAGTAATCTTACGCTACGATATGAGAAGAAAATTCATAATTTAAATCAGGTACCATTATCCACCAAACATGTGTGTGTGTGCGCGCAAAATTGCAATGAAAGCACGAGAAATTCGCTCTCCTTTGTCTTCTTAATGGTGAAATTGATGTTTTGGTAGTGTGACCAAGGACACCTATGAAACAGATGAGCCATGCGTATCCCTCAGCCTTATTCTAGGAATCCTGCTCATATATAAGAACGAAAAAGTATTTATTTCCTATTAAGCGAGTCTCAATGCAAGTCCTGAGTCACGGCTTTTGTATTCTTTCCCTATTTATTGGAGATACGATAAACCTGTGTTTGCTAGGGCATAAAAGCTATGCCGAAGACGGAAAATTATATGGTTTGCTAGTGGAAGAGGTTTATAGACGTGATCTCTCGTCTATTTCAAAATCATTTATTGACCATGGGTCTACTAGATCATTTCTACCGCTCACATGCAACATAAGCTATTTTTCATGTTGGCCAAAGGTGACCCTTTTGAGTAAAGTAATTTTGGTTTGCAGTTGGTGGAAAGATTAGGTGTGATACCTTCAGTGTCCTAGAACCGTGAATTCGAAGAAGAACTATAGTGGCCGGAAGAAAAATCAGAGATATCCCCCTGTGTTATAGTGTGCATACTGATAGCGTTGCGGCGAAGTTTTTGGACTCGCAGTATCGTCATTCGAAGGAGAGGTTGAGGTGGGGACGAGGGGGGATGTATCGGCCTTGATGCGAGGGTTGAAGGGTATAGGGTTTCGGAATGGGATGTATTGGAGGGGGTTGAGACCCCCGGGGGGCACGACGTGCATAAAGGGAAGAGAGAGAGAGAGAAATAGGGTTCGTAGGGGAAGCTCATAAAGGGGTGGGTGTGGATAGGGGTGAAGGGGGGGATCAGGGAGTGAGCGACAGTAGTGGCTTGTTGCGAGGGTAGGGAAGGCGATAGCACTTTGGTGGAGGCGCCGAAAATCCCAATCGAAATGCCCTACTCTTGTTTACATAATTTCGCATGTACGTAGTATTTCAAGATGATGGCAAAGAGAAACTTTGGCAATGCGAGCTCGACTGCCTTTGATGTGTTAGCAAGTTACCAATGTTCTCCAAATGAACTATGCAATTGCTTGCCGAATATTTTGCTACGTTTATTGGAATATTTTGTAAGCCTTTGATAGCAATAGGAATTGGTATGAGCGAAAAAATGCATCATCCCAAATAATCTCTTTTTTACTATGTCAATAGAAATTTCAAGTATGAACCAATTTACTGGAATGGCATTGTCAGCAATAGTGAAGTAAAGAAACTGATCTTAGATAACATTATTTATCAGATTTGATTTGAAAGGTCATTTCTGAAGTAATGCTTGTTCTCCAGGTTTAATTGTAAAATTTTGGAGGCAAAAAATCATTAAAACTCAGTATTTTCCTCGCTTTAGATGATTTCATCTGCACAGCAATATCATATTGTATAGAAGGTGAGAAGAGCGGCATATTTGGCATCCTCTCCAGAAACCTACTCTAAGCCGTGCCCTGGGAAATGGGGTGCGTAGTGGAAGGTTGCAAAGTTCAGGGAGCGGGGGTAACGGGGGGGAGGGTTTGGGTTCGGGGGAAGGGGTGGACGGTAATGTAGTGAGAGAGAGCACATTGACTACCCCCCCTCCAGTGCCATGGCACAGAATGGGCTCTGCTGTGGAGGGGAGGGGTGGAGTGATTGGTTGCGAAGGGTCATTGTTGTAGGGCAATTGGGAGATGAGACGTGGCGCTGGATCCTTTTGTGTGCCTAGGCACGCGCTCACCCTCCATCCCCCTCCCCCCTCATTCAACCCCATCCCTTCCTTCAAGAGCACTGGAAAAACGCTTCGGAAAACAACGCCTCCTTGAAATTTGATATATCCGATATGATAACCGGTCTTCATGTTTTCGCTACTGGGTGCTGAGTGTTGCCTTTAATGTTTTTTTTTCATCTTTTTCTTTCCCATTTGGTTCAACTAACATAGAAGCCTGTTGCCTACCACTGCCCTCTATTTAAGGGACAATTCTGATTGGCGTGGCCAGGACCGAAACCAAGTCAACATGATCTCGGAGAATACTAGGTTAGTTGTAACTAATTCGCCTATCGAATGTGTTTTGCTTATGATTTACCTCTCCTGCAAACGGAAAACCGTAGGCCTTGTGGTAGATATCAATATATAGGAATTTGTGGGATAAACTTGTCCTGCGTAGTTCTTTAAGGTGTTGTGGTATATTCTGGTGATCTCTCGTGATGCATTTACTCGGGTACTGCTTCATTATAGCCCGTAGAATAATATAACAGAATTTATTCATTCACTGTTCACATTCCAGCCCAATTAAAACCGATAACTTCTCCTACAATAGACCCTAATTTTTGTATTTTTGTCTATTCGTATTCCATCACTCATGCGGCATCCAGTGAAGTTGCCGTTATTCTGTAACTTACGTTTTATTCAGTATTCTATGAGCTCTGATTACGAAACGCAACGGTCATACGTTACGTGGGAATAACAGACGTGGCGATATGAATGGTAATTGGCAAGAATAGGTACTATATTTTCGTGAATGTCTCGGAAAATCCATTGGTGAGTTAGAAAGCTTGTCATTAGCGTCAACCGGGTTATTTAGATTATCTCTGAATTAAAACGAACAGTTAAATATATCTTTAATGGTGCAGCGATGTCATTTTTAAGGATTTATCTTACACCACCAATGCCCTTGCGCTAATCCCTTATTTAAGCGCTTAAAGCTCTTCTTGCGCGCTTCCGCAAGCACATTCTGGATGCATCGAACATTTAATTACGTCTCCAGCATCAGATAACCGGAATTCTGAGAGTTCGTGTGCACATGCGGTGATATCGGCTTCAAATCATTCCGTAACACTATTCCCTTATCTAAATTTATTACCCTTAGCTTCTTTTTCCTCACATTTATGCTGGAGAGACTCCACTACTCCACCGCCACCTGATAACGCCATTGAGAATCCACGCGTGATTTAAATCCTTTCGTTGTTTCTTCCCCCACTCGGACTGGAGCACGTGCGCATAATTAAAAATTCCCTTTCAGCGGTGGATGGAAAATTCAGGCCCATCCCTTTCACCGTCGGCGGTGGCGACTTGAAGAGGCTGCGGAAGCGTGCGCGACGAGTTCACGGTGCACGAAGCACGGCTAATGCAATGTCTCCTCCTCCCCGTTTCGCTCGTTCGTTTTTTGCCAGCCGAATGTTTCCCCAGTGCGACTGCGTGCCTCCGAAAGATGGCGCGTCGTTATATCCCGCTTTTGGAATGGGGGTTTTTGAATGGTGGGGTGGGTAGGTTCCGGGATCGCTCGCTGGTGAGGGGGTTCGAATCTGCCGAGACAGCCCAAGGGTGCAAGCGGGTGGGCGGTGGTTAGGGGAGGGAGGGGGTCGCTCGCCGCGGAATCGATACGGAACCTTGAACGGGGTTGAGTTTCACTCTTGCATCGAGGAAACCGACCGTCGTATCATCGAAACAGAACTGAAATAGCACGAAAAGTAGTTCAATTCTTCTTTTACACCGGGTTTCTTACACCATCAGTGATTCACCCTGATTAATTGGGCCAGATGAGAGTAGTGGTCACCCGGGAATGAGCCATAGACGTGTGGATTCTTTCACGTTCGAGGGATGGGAAAAGGACCACCTCGAAATTGGAGGATTTTCCTTTGGTTTGTACAAATTCTTACCTCGATTTGCGAATCCATTGTCTTAGGGTCAAAAGCCAAAAGCTTAACGCACATTACCTCAGTTTCCAAAATTCCCCGTTCTAGCGGAAGTACTCGGGGTAGGCTATCCATAAAAGCCGAATATTCCTTGTAATCATTTCAATCCTGGGAGGGACTAGTTATGCAGCCCGGTTTATGCTAGAAAAGGATTGCTATGAAACATTGGATGCAATGTTTAACCTAACATGTTTGAAACATGTGAAGAAGCCACCTTCTGAGAAAGCTTCATAAGAAAGTTTCCTCCGTGCGAAAATCTTCTTCAAAACCTCTTTTTTCACTGTTTCTAGATATTGGTTGTCCGATTTGGAATGAGTCGTGCTGCTATATGCATTCTACCGATTCAACTCATTGCATCTGAAACTTTAGGAACGATAGCACAAACGCGACGGATGTTCGCGAGCTTTTCCGACTGAGAATGAATTGAGGATAGGAATGTTCATAAATTTTTACCCTTAACAGAGGCTAAGCATAGAGTGGGAAATGAATTGTTGCGATTTAGGAGGAGGAGAAACGGACGCTGGGAATGAGAATAGGATGGAAGAGTTTGGGTTTGTGCGTGGACGTGATTGGAGAAAGTAAAATGGAGAGGAAAAGTAAATAAAAAGGTTTCGTGAATTCTTCACGGAATCATTGTCATCATTGGAATCATCGGAAATGACATCATCAGTAATCACCCTGGTGATGATGAATGAAACGTTGGTGAACTAAAACGACTTAAATCAGTGGAGTAGGTCATTAATGTATATAATGCACAAAAGGGGACCGATTACACTTCCTTGCGGGACACCTGATGTAACTTTTACCACATTAGCTCTAATCCTTTCAAGAACTACATTTTGCTTATGATCACTCAGAAAGTCGCGTGCCCAATTTTCTGCTGTTTTGTTTAGCTCGAATGACTAATTTGTCTAAAAGTGTGTTGTGAGGTACCGTGTCGAAGGCTTTCTGAAAATCTAGCAATAATACGTTAACTGGTTTTTTTAATTGGCCAGATTTATGACCGTCGTGAAGAAAGAGCGCGAGCTGTGTTTCGCACGATCTATCTATCTGGAAGCCGTGCTAACGACGCGATGTTTTCGATCAACTTTCAATTAATCGATGTAAAAGAAATTGGTCGATAGTTCGTTGGGCCATGTGTGTTTCCTTTATTGAATATCCGTGAAGCGTTTGAAACTTTTTTCCTGTCACTTGATATATTTCCTTCAGAAAATGACATTTTCGATATTATCTCTAAGAACGGTACAATCTGTGGCGCAGGTATTCTCTCGGGACCCCGAGATTTACTGTTTTCTTATCTATTTTAGCTGTTTAGTATTGAAATCGCATTGAATAATGATTTCTTTTATAGGTTACTCAGTAAATGGAATTTCTAAATTAAATGCATTATCGTCTGTAGTTTTCAAACTTTCGAAGGGTGGATTTAAGTTAAAATTTAAAGGGGGAGTGATAGGTTTGGTATCGAGCAGAAGATGGCCGAAGCAAGAAAGAAACATTCAATAGAAGCTCAGGCAAAGAGAGCTTCTCCATGAGGAGGACGATGCAGATGAGAATAGAGTATAGAATTAACTGTAAGTTAGAAGTAACTGGCAGTCTAGCTTGAAAATGACGTAGAGCACGTCTAAACCGGTCGCAAAACATTAAAAATTGGTTGGAAAGTACAAAGTGATTTTATTTTATTCTATCTGAGGTGTGATGCTTTGGTGAAAACAATCATGGAAGATCAGGTTGAAGGGAATGAGGGCAAGGAAAAACCCCGAATGAATTTCTCAGGACAGGCTATTAAGGATTTGAAAGAGAAGAAATGCGGCACCATGAAAAGGTTAGAATATAGGAGAGCGGAATGGATAATTGGGTCAAAGCATTCTTAGGATTGTCAACTTACGATGATGATGATGACCAAACTGAGGAAGTGAATTCAGTGCCGGCGGGGTGCCAGAGCGGGGTGATTGTTAGCATAGAAAACCGACCGCAAACACCCATAATATAATCATCGCCACGCGATAGGAAACCCGAGACGACATCTCGTTGCAATCGATGAACTGGGGGTGGATTTCATTCTGATTCTAGGATGGAGGAACCCCATCCCTTTGTGAATACTTTAGACACCCCATCAATTCGCTCACCCCCGCCGTGTTCTCTAAGTCGTCTCCTAGAGCATTTGATGGGGGACCTTTTTCGGATGGCACGGCCTTCCATATCGCTTGGACGGGCATTTTAGGAAGCCGAGTTTATGTGGGCAGAGGTGTGGACCCAGGGTGGTCCCGCTTGTATTTCATTCTGACTCACGTGAGGTAGCATAAACGCCCAAGGGAATTGTGGTTTAGACCGGAATGAATGATGTACTTGTAGACCTCTTTTCACATTTCATCCCATCGTAAGCTGCTTGGCATAGTAAATTGCCGCTTAATGTGTCCACACCACGAGATGCCAAAGAAATTGACGCTTGAACAATGACGCTTAGATTCCAGTATGCTCGCACTAGAATTTTTTCCCATATCTTGTGCATATCATCTTGCAGTAATTATAATTATGATAAGCCAGTGGTAATTTTGATATCATTGTCTATTGCTTCCTGTTTTAGTTGTGATGGTGGAGATACCTAATTAATTAATGGCAGCGCAGTATTTCGTATTTTTGAAGTGTAAGTACTGGGCATATTTATAACATTTCCATTTATTTATATATCATTGCTCCATTGCTGTACCATAAAATGTGATACATAATATAACATACCAATATATGGATTATAAAAAAAACTTCCCTTTTAAATGTCAGCTAATCGGTTACACTATTATTCTAGGAAAGAAATTATCCATGAATTAGAGTGAAAATACATGGAATACGACTAGCCTCCTTTTACGAAATAATTTTCATATTCCATTTCCCACACTCTTTGTATTTTTGTCTCTGCAAGTGATTTGGGCACATAACTTTTCATTTTATCCGTAGACCCTATTATTTTCTCCACCCTTACCCGTTTAACCTTTTGCTGAACATACTAAAGGTAGTTGACTCGATGTTGCGGTATATCCTTCCATCCATTGCTGTCTTCACCCTAGGACCCATTTGATCAATTTTTTGTCATTCGCTTTCTCTCAATTCCCCTCACATATTCCTCTGCTCACGTGTCGCATATTCTTGTCATTTTCCTCTTCCGTTTTTCTATTCTCATCCATTCCCATATCTCGAACACTCGAGCCAATTATCCTTCTTTTTTATTAGCTTTCACGTTCTTCCTCGCTAAATTCAAAGTAGGTAGGTACTTAAAATTCATTTTTTAAGGAAAAACAGAGCATTTAACCTCGCGTTCTTGTTCCGCTAAAGATGTCATATCCAGTATTTGAACCGCGTTCAGTCTATCGGGGAAAATGTAATGGAAGGCAAAATAAGCTTGTTTAATTTTAAATCCTGTGACTAGGTCTCAGCAGCTCGAATCAAAACTTCCAAACTCTAACAGAAGTTGTTGGATTATTTTTATTGGGTTAATTCGAACTTTTATTCACCATGCTTCTAGATCTTCTAAACTTCAAACCTTGTGGGAGATATGGAAATGTACAGTTTTTTTTGCTTTCGGTCTACTTCCGAATGATATGAATTAATAGCATTACGTCCGACGTAATTACGCCTAAAGTTGAGAGTCATTCATTCACAGCCGCTTTCGTGAAATTACCTGACATTCCTGTCTTATCCGTTTGAGAAGGATTCTTAGCTTCTACGCCACTATAAATTTTGCATTGCTCATTAAGCCTTATAAATTTGTAGCTTCCAGAGCTATTTATTCAAATCGATGAGATTTTCCTGCATTATAAACATCTTACGACGGAAAATACAGAACGACTACAGAACGCTAGAATTCCTCTGAAATATACTTCCTTCGCAATATCTAAATTTAAACCACTTGGAAAATTGACCAAATTAAATTATCCGTGACGCGTTCCACCCTAGGGTGGAATTAGGTAATCATTTAAAATTTGGCTGCATGGAATGTGAGAGGTAATAATATAATGATAATAATAATAGAAATTTGTGCGATATGAGGTAGGTATGTAATTCGAAGCGTTATCTGTACAGGTTAAAAATATTTTGTCTTCGGGGAATCACAGAAAATAACTCAAAATTTAATCTTTCGTATGAAAGCACTGGTGTATTACTATCTCACAAAATGCGTCAATTATTATTTTATGACATGAGATTGAAACTATCAGAAGTCTTAAATAAAAATTTAGCGGTGGAGTTATTTATGAAAAATTTGCTTCCTGGTGTTAATTGGGTCGCGATAGATTGTTAGAGACTTATATTCAAATTAGTGACTCCCCGTTTTATACTTTTTTGTGGTTAATAGCGGAAAAAAATTCTGACCGATTCCCATTTAATCATTACAATGTGAAGAGAATTTGAAGGAGTTAAAATTTAATGAAAAGAATAGCTGAAAGCAACATTGGCTAGAGCGTGAACATTCATGGTAATGTTTTTTTTTAGCTTTCACTCACACAATAGAAAACTTGATCTGGTGCCTTAAAAATTTTTTAAATTTATATTTTTTAATTTATTTGTTTTTTGGGAATGAAATAATTATTTAAATCAATGTAATCATGACATATTAACAGCAGACAGACAAATTCCGACCCTAAGATTTTTCCGTCGTATTTCAGTGGTGTTGACGGCATTGTGGTATGGAGTAATGTGAAACCACATAATGTTGAAATAAAAAAATAATTTGAGAATGGATATTGAAGCTGCTGGGGTGTTAGCAATATATTTGCCTATTAACATTTGTCACTCACTCCGAGATTCAACCTAAAGGTGGTTGATAGGCGAGGATAGATTTAACCAAAGACACGCGAATATCCCACATTCATGGTAGAGAGACCATTTCCTTTCCCTGGACTTCCTCGTAATTTGAGCCTTGTGTTGGGGTAGTCCGAAAACATCTCTCGGACCGTGAACACGGGTCCCCTTGATCGGTAGCCAAGAACTCTTCCCACTAGGGAATAATGCTCCCATTCCAATATCCATTGCTATTCCATAATTTGCGAAATTAATATAACAAGCCCATAACAAGCTCTTGACGAGATTATTTTTAACCCATCGCGTGACATCGTATTTGTGTCGATCCCGCGAAAGAGTATATTATGTGGATTCGCTACGTGATATATTCTCAGCATCCGTTGGAAATGCTATCCGAGGACTGATAATAGGTTCTGATGCAGCCGAGAGGATCGCCTTTTATGACCGGAGGGAGATTGATTCCATCACGAGGCGCAAGGACGGACAAAGTGAGTGGGTGCGAGAGTCCCGAAGACGACACCTAGGCGACGCCACCGTCGTGCGCTGTTCTTGACAACGCATGCCCTTTTCATCTCCCCTGAGATTGGTGCGCGGAGGAGGGTGCAGCAAAGTATGACTAGCCCCCATAACAAGCTACTTCGGCAAGATGCGCTCTCATATAAAATATAGGCTAATTTTCCGGTTCCCGAGGCATTCCCACACCGCTTTCCCCCCTTTTTCCATTTGGGGAACACTGCAGCTCCGTGTCATCCCTGCTTCCTTGCATCTCATGCATTTTAGCTTCAGGGAACTGCATTTGCTCATTTACCTTCGCGTCTACTTGCATGTCGAGCGAGCAAAGTTTCACTCAAATCCATTTCGTATTCCCTTTGGCAAGTCACGTAACGCGTGAGGAGTTTCCAACGAGGAATTTCCTGGCTGCTAACTCATAGAGCAAGGACAAGTAACCCGTGTAAATGAAGGAATTTTGCTGCGCTGTGAAATTATATCGCCTCTCCGTAAAGTTAATGTGTTATGACTCTAATAATGCCGGTCCCCTGTGTTTATGAGATTAAAGTGTGTCAAGGCGAGAAGGTGGAAGCTGGAGAGCATGGACTGAGTGGCATGCCAACGTTGAAACGTTCTCCTCAATTATGAGTTCATCAATGGATTCATTGGTATTCCGGAACTGTAAGCAATGTAAATATTTGAAAAAAATATTTGCAAATAAAGAGTTGTTCTTTGCTTGTGTTTTATTTTTTAATGCTATTACACTTTGTTTAAGATACCTGTCTCAAATCGGCCGAATTTGAGATACGTGTTGTTAGAAATTAGCCATCACTATGCTCTTCGATTGTTATGTGGGATGGTGGAAGATGTACTGCAGTTGAAGGGGTTGCGGGATTATTATTATTGTGAAAGAAATCCACGGATTAAGGTGGGTTCCCACGGAGCAACCTGGCAGTCTCTCCTTTCTTCATGCACTTCCCTCTTCAATTCACAATAGAAAGCATGCTGCGTCTCATTCTATCTAGGAAGCCTATTCTCTTCCTTCCCCTACCTTTTTTACCCAATGTTCTACGTATTTTGAAAGATGATACAATTTTAAAAAGTATGTTGAATATTTTAATTTAGTTTATAAATCAGTACGTAGTTTTGTGTTGTAGCTTATGCTACATATTCATGGGAGCCACTATCACGTCAACCGTGATAGTTGCTGCCGTTTTGGAAATTTTTGCCTTAACAATAACAAAAAAAATGGTGGTCCCTTCCCGTTGGAATGTTAGCAGATCAAATATAGGGGAGGGTGGTGTGCCTAGGACATAGTGTCCCTTTGGAAAATTTGCAGCTTCCGGCGAGTTCTGCGACCTAGCGGCTTTAAACTAAGTTATAATGTCAAAGATGCGATAGAGTGCAAAACAGGTCAATTGGGTTATCCTTCCTTACTAAGAAGACGCTGGTTTGAAGTTTTAGTCGCTGAAATGTGAATATTTTTGTCTTCTACCGAAAATCGATCACATCAACAGTGGTTATTGTAGCAAAGGTGAAATTGACGTATAGTTTTTAGTAGTATTAGCTACTTATTTGGTATTTTAGACGTAACATTAACCAGACAAATCAGCCGAAACTAAAAAAGGCTACCTGTTGTGCCAAGGAACACAAGCCCATGATGTTCCTGGGAACATGTTCCCATGCTTTTGATTTGTAGTCAGCCGTAATGTATGGTCTAATATTCTATAATTTACTTTTTTGTGTTACATTCATCGCATAACTGGACTTTAGAGAATGATATTAATTTTTGAGAGTTTTACCTAAGTTTATTTTTGCTTGGAAGGAGTTACATTTAAAAATTGAGTATTTAGCTAAGCTACGTTTATTTTCTATATTAGGCACGTTAGTGTATTTTCAAATTTAATAAACAAATCGCATTTATTTCCATTTTTCACTTTTTAAATACTGTTCCCACCAATCTAATTTGTGTTCCTTGGTACAATAGTTAGTGATCTTAGGTACATGAACATGATGTACCTAGGAACAGTTATAAACACTTTTAGAAGTTTACATTAGATCCATTAATAATAAAGGTACAAGTCTAAAACTTAAAATTTATGTTAAGTTATCCTCATAGATTAAATTGTTACTATTAGACTGAATCTTAATTAAATATATTTTGCTTTTTCTAAAAAAAATTGAAAAAGTGTGCCGCGGTACAACACACTCCCCCTCCGATAAAATTATTCACGTTTAACCAAAGTACTTCCATTTCTTATCTGGATAGCCGTGCCAAGTTTCGTTAATAGTGCGTGCACCGAGGGCCTTTTCGGGGCAATTGCAGAGGGCGCGCGTTACCTCTGTTTGTCCTTTTTATTGACGCATTATTTGTTGAAATATTTGCTATTTCATTTAAATTTTGAAGGGAGAGTCAGCCATGGTTAACTCTTACGAGTGGAACTGTTACCACAAATGTACGACTCTTCACATTCAAGTAAAAAGATTAAAAATATATAAATATTACACCCTGAAACCACTAAGTGACTGTCACTTGTCACAGGTTCCGTAAATATGAAACGATTGTTGGAAAAAAGTTTAACATAAAGCCATTTTTTCCGCTAAAAAAACCTAATAATATTTATAATACAGCCCAAACAAAAAATTACAACACACTTATGAACTCATTATGAATTTATTCTCATCAAATCACGTATTCTAATTCAAACATGTGTGAAACAATTTTGATCAAATGCAAATATTTTGCATTGCAACTTTTTTTTTGGTTTCTCTCAACAGCTCTAACATGATAAGTGTGTATACGTGTATTACGAATGGATATATTTTATTCAAATCACATTTTGATGTCGAGAAAGGCCTAGTCAATTTAACCTGAATATTTCCAATAGGTAGCATAAGTTGTGTGCTGCGAAAAAAGCAAACTTCGGTTGATCACCTCCTCAAGTCTCAGCATGCATGAATCAAACTTCCCTTTCCTTTTCGTCTGCGGGTTGGCGCTGGTAGGCACCTGTCTGGGGGACGACTGCGATCAAAGAGGTGTTTCCTCGCATCCGAAGAAGAATAAGAGTTTGCAGTGGATATTTGTGCGTGCATGGGTCGGGAGAGGCTCTTTTTCATATGCCTCGCTGCTGTGGGAAACAGTGGATGGATGCGTTGCCTCCCTCGCCTCCTTATCCTTCCTTTGGCGCTCCTGAAAACAGAAACAGCTCCTCCTTTGTTCGCGTATCGTGGCGCGACTCTCCGTTTCATTACGGCCGCGATCTCTTCCCTTTTGTGCTTTCCTCGTTCGCCTGCGCGGAGACTGAGGGCGCCACTTGAGTGCAGGCGGGTGATTCCCTTATGGCTTCATCATCAAGTGTTATGTGGTCCGAATGTGCATCCATTCATTACCTCCCTCTCCCTGTTTACCTCTCATTTTTACTCATTTTTATGCACTTCGTTTGATTTGACGGCCAAATGTCGCGATCTCTATATTTTACTGTATATATCATCCTTACTGTTTAGCAAGAAATTGGGCGTCACCTCTATTTGGACCTTAGTGAAGGATAATTGTTTACTACATGCAGTTACGTGAGAACTTTATTATTCTGTAAAATGGATCTCGGTTGCTTGTATACTGTTTTAATTCTCCACATTGCTTTTAATAAGGGTTGACTAAAATGTCCTTGAATTTCGTTAAATTGGCGTTGGGTTTCAGGAAAACATTGTAAACCCGGCAGAGCTGTTGCAGCTGTTCTTAAAGGGTCTAGCAGGTTAAGATGGTGAAAAGTGCCCCCCGATATTTTGAGGAATAAAAAATATACACTTTAAGTGCATCCAAAATTATGTGTTTACCCAAAGTTTCAGGTCTCAACAATGGAAAATAACCCCAGAAAAAATTGAAACACGATTTTTAGTTTTTTAACCATATCTCCAGTTTTTATTTTTGTCCTGTTCTTGATTTTAAATTGTGTATACTATTATGGTCTACCATTCTGATTTTTTTCAAAACTTTTTAACCGAAAACTAAACTTTTACGTAAGTTTGAAAATTTCAAAATTAAATTAAAAATTTTAGGAAACAATAGACACGCTGAAAAAATATAGATTTTCATTCGTTATTTATACTATTCAACTAAGCACGACGAAGGCTGAGATGTGTCGCTGTTAATATCAACTCAGCCGACACTACATTGAAAGTTGTATAAATTTGGAATCCATATTTCTCACAATAATAAATCAAACTGTTTATTTTATTCTTTTTATTGATAATATTATTCAGATAATTTTCATGATATTCGAGTCTATATGAATCACCAAAAATAAGACGGACATGCTAATCTGTCATGATTACTGAGGATAAATGAACATATTTGGATAGTGAAATTAAGAAATTATGAGTTGCGATAAGTTGTTACCAAGACATTTTCTTGAATATTTAACAGATAATGTGCATTGAAAATATTTGTTTCATCATGCTTCAACTACTCGGCGAAGGAAAATATTTTCTTGGCAAACTTAGCTCTATTTATCGCTTTTTTCGCAAATCATTTCAAAGAATGAGTTATTATTTGGTGCTAATTTTACGTAGGGTATGAAGCAAATAACACAAAGTACTTTTTCAGGCTGAAAACTATAATCGAACAATAGTATAACTTCAACTCAGTGTTGAGAGGATGCGTTCGCAATTCGTTCCTCCGTATCTTGTCCGACCGTCCAACCGCCACCTTGCCTCGCGGCACAAAGTAGATTCCGCTGTCGCGAGATTTCCCACCTCCTCAGACCGGGTAGACCACGAGGGGAAAGCGGCGAAGCAGGCGCTATCAACCAGTGTAAGCGAGGGCGAAATTGAATACAGGCTACTAGTGAGTGCATACCGTTCTACAATTTAGGACCGAAAACTAACCGTGGATTGAATCTCATGTTTACGAAAGAGAAGTGAAACAAAACTGTGAATAATATAGATTTTTTTCACTTTTGAAATATCCCTCGTCGCACATTGCCCGTCCTTCCTTCCCTGCATCCTCTCTTCACTGCTTTCGTCTTCATTAGCGTCGCCACCTTTCACGGCCACCCTTCACTCGCTTCCATCCCGTCTTGCGTCCGCCGTAGGAGGGCATTTCGTTCGCATCCCCCACCCGTCCCTTAAATGCAGCACGGCTCAACCTTTATGCTCGCTCCCATCCCCCCCATCCGGAAAGTGAGATCACAGAAGGAAAGAGGAGGTGCGTGGCGACCCCCCCCTCCCAAAAACACCTCCCTTCCATTTTTCCTCCCTTTGCACCGAAAGAAAGGAAGCATCGTCTCGAAAGGGTGGATTTTCCTTACACCCCCCGTATCCCTTGTGCAGGTGCAAGCCAGAGCCTTTGATGCCGAGGTGCGTTATTGCAAAGGGTGGGGTCGAATGGCGGTGCACAATGTACTTTTCCGAACCAGGGGCGGCTTCCTGGAAAACATGGCGGATAAGGGGCTTTTCAGGTCCCTTTCAGGTGCTGGCGGAGTTTTGATACTATATGGTGCACGAATGCGTACATTCTAACCGGGGTTGAGGTTTTGAGTTAGGCCAAAGGGAATTTGGTGGGACCGCATCTCAGAAAGAAGGGAAGCCGACGTATGCCTGCATTTTCCTTGGGACCTGACCCTACCGAACATAACGATGCTTTACTATCTATGCTATCGAGTATTTTTTTCATTTTCAAACCAGTCATTTCTAAATTAGCGATATGATTTTGATTCCGGTTGATAGCGCAAGTACCGGAATCTTAACAATGGTATCTTAAGAGTTGAGAGCAACTGAGCTGAAATTTGTTCTTTCATAATTTTGTTCACGTATTTTGAAAATTAGATAGTTTTAGCTATAATGGCCAATTAGTTTGCCATCATACATTGATGAGATAAGCTAAATCCCGCTTAATCTTAATTAAAACCTAATACAAATCTGGGGTGTGACTTAGCTGGAAAGAGAGGGAGGGGTTGCAAAGGTTTAGTTGATCCCAGTGGTTGGTGTTCGCGGTCGCGAGAAGAGAGACACACCATTTCCAATTACAGCCTTATTCCTTCCTGTCTTTTTTTTCAAATAAATATAAGTATATTTGTTTGTGCTCGTGTGAATGGGTAGTATGTACGCAAGTACAAATGCGCATGAACCGGAGATCAAAGGGTTCCGCGGCTTCTGCTCTGGTTCCCGCCCCCTTGCATCCCGCCAACAACCCTCCCCGTGCTTCAAACACTCCACCATCCATCTCCCTCGCCGCGCGCGCGCGCCTTTGCTTTGCCACCCGCTCATTTCTTTTCCCTCGCTCGTTTGGTGTCAGGTTTTCTCACCATTTGATGTCACGCCAACCCCTTACCACCCCCTCTCTCCCAAGCTGCGCAAATGTTTCGTCCCCCTATGCCGTTCACTGTATAAAGTTTCTTCGCCTACAGATCACGATGCGAGTCATCTCTAGGATACGTGATGTAATTATTTCGCGGCGAATTACGATTATTATTTGTTTGAAGCCTTCTAAGGATCTCCTCTGGTTTTTATCTCCGACGTTTCAACGGACGACTCTTTCATCTTCATCAGTGTGAATGAATAAATTGGACTGAATATAAGACCATTGAGGTGTAAGAAAAAACAGTGGCAACTAGCAGGTTGGGTACTCATGTTCGGCCGGAATGATCTTGGGAATTTGGATAAAACCGAGGAGCTCTATCATTTGAACTCTCCTGAATGATTGGTGCCCGATCACCAACGAGCACCACAGGATTATCAAATATATTTTCGTAATGATTAAAGTCATGCGAAATTATTCGTGGAGGTCGTCTCACAAAGCCCCCATCATTCCATGCAGCGCAACACTGACGTACAAATGCACTTACGTAAAAAGTTAAATTCTGCCGACGGTTAGTGATATATGGTAAGCTATTTATCCTTGGTTAGAATCAAAATAATGTTTTATCAGGGCTAATTAAATGAAACAACAATAAGTTGCATGAAAGATAACGGTGAATATTGAAAAAAAAATAATGGGGAAAGAATAAAAAAGCAATCTGTAGTCCTTGCGAGTGCCGCTATTATCTTCATGAACTTTAACACTATTGATATTTCTGACAGTTCGAGGAAAGGAAGGAATCTTAGATCTATCTGCTCTATATTCTATTTTATTCATCCTCTCTTCGTGTTCCCTTCTACCACAGTACGTCGTTAATTTTCGACTTTACCCGAGGAAGATTCCTTTCCGAATTTTCTTAGTAAATTTAGCCCATGCATTGTTCATGCTCTCCAGTAAAAATTCCCTGCGTAACTCGCCCATCGTGTTGGAAACGCCTCACTGCTAATTGTGACGGAGGATGTGAACGGGTTTGGCAGTTAGAAATTGGGCCATTTGTATACAAAATAAGCGGTCGTGAACTAGTTTACCTCTGCCAGGTTTGAGCGTTACGGTTTCGGGTTACGTCTCGTTACCCATTCTCAAGGTTATTCAATAGCCTTGAGGATGAGTTACGAAACGGGACCCGAAACGGCGGCTGCCGTTCGCTTTCTTACTCGCGTGCAAACCCAAGATAACTTCATTCATTCTATTCACCGGGGAAGTGTTAAATCGACATTAAATCTCCTAGTTTTTGGATGTTATTGTCCACTCTCACTGTATTGTTTTTCGTACGTGCAAATTTATTTCTAACTCTGTGTTCGCAACTATGGGAAGCGTGGTTGCTATCGGAATTCATTTTATTAATCACAGCTCCGTTTGTGCACGGATTAGATCGCAAATATTTATTATGAAGATGGAAAGGTAGCTATAGATTTTATGGCAGTGAAACTGTCCTTTATGATACTTCATTCCATTATGCATTTAAATTTGGCAAAAAATGTAATTTTTACTCTTAATGTCAGAGGGCTCTACTATCTTTATTTCCACATACAATATACCGTATTTTACTACAGATTCATTTTTGTCTCCTCACTTCTTTCTTTGATTGCGTGTTGTTGCTCGTATGTCAGATTATCGAATATGGCTACGTTGCATTTGCTAAGAATTTCTCACCGTAATTTTATTGTTATTTTTATTAGTTCAGCCAAAGGAATAATAATACAGAGCTGATCCTTTTGAAACCGAGGAAGAAATATAGTTACTCCGTATTAGATCACTTTCCGAAATACATACATTCAGACCTCACTTGATTTTAATGACGCTGCTGCATTAGTTCAAGTCAGGACCCTCTAATACTCTACACTCTATATTTAGCTCAATTACCATCTGCATTTAATATCCAATATCAGTATTACGCTCTATAGGAATGAACTGCCTGTGCACCAAATTGACATTAATTGTCTCGATATGCGATGAAAACACATGTAAGGGAAAGTAGCAGCTATTAGTATCTTCGCTGCTCCTTTACATTTGTTAATTTACTTCAGAGCAGTTGCGAGGCGAATCCTCCTCTCTGAAGATGACAGACGTTTACTTATCTCGTGAAAGACTCGCAAGTTATAATTTACCAGTTTTTATCCTCGGCTTCTTTTTCCTCCGTCTGCTTGCTCCTCCCGTGCACCCTCTCTTTTCCTTCCCTTTCTTCATTTCTTGTGCGCTCACAAAAGCCCTCTCATGCTTCTTGTGGACGTTACTTACCCTCAACTCTTTCCCGTGTTTCTTTGGCGCGCGCTACAACTTCATCTCCTTTGTGCAATGCTTATCCCCCACCCCTCTCCTTCTCGTGTCGCCGACGGCTACTGCATTCCCAGCGAATGAACTTCGTCCCTCAATGCGCCTTGTTAGAAGCGTCTTCGCAGGCACGGAGAGAAGGAAGGCTGGCAGGGGAGACAGGTAGCGCGCGGGTAATGCTACTGCCATTTGAGCGCGTTGATAAATAAGCGCCCCCCTCACGTCCCCCATCCGCTGATTAGTGCCTGCCCTTGGCCCTCCGTCTCTTCGCAATCTCCTCTCCGTGTAACTCACTCTGCACTTCTCGCGTTTCAGCGGAAATTGCCTCCACTGGATGCAACTATTGCCTGTTCCGCGGCTAATGAGGCACGTTGACTACTTGGAATGCTTAAACTTTATCGTGCTTAAGGTACTCATTTTTTGACGATGCTTAGGATGACAAGGCAGCCATTACCTTGGGATTGAATCTTTACGATGAGCGTGTCGTTCGCTCTATGTAATCGCGTAATTTTTCAAAGTGAGCATTTATTATTTATATTTAGGTCCACAAGTCAGCAGCCTGGAGACACTTTCAGGATGGGGTTTCACTTGGAGAGGGGTTATATTATAGAGCGGTCCATTTGAAGGAAGTGAACCTGCCGACTACATTTACCATGATATCCCAAAATCCTTGGAGGGAACCTAAATCCAGAAATATTTGCTTATCCCTCGACTCCACTGTCAAATATTAGTTTAATGGTATGTTCACAAAATATATCCTCCGTTTATATGTTGAACACGTAATATATTAGGCGTAAGATATTAAATGAAAACCGCTGTAATTACCTCGCCATGATTGTACCGCTTAAGCGTTGTTTGAAGTCAAGTTTAATGGCGTTTAAATTGGATAATTAAAATATATTGTGGGTTAAGCATTTCTACTCATAAAATTTTGCAAAGCTTTACGAAGAAGGAAACAATGTCTTGCCTTCCTCTCATAGGCGGATCCACGGGGGCACGTGCCCCCCCCTGACCCTTAAAAATATGTTAGATTTTTAATACGGTCCCATTATCATTTCGTTCGTTTGTATAACAAGGTATCCTTGTGTCCCCCCCCTGAACAAAATCCTGGATACGGCCATGCTTGTGCCCCTCCCAGAAAGAAATCCTGGATCCGCCCCTGCTTCCTCTTGTAAAGCTTTAAGTCTCTAGACTCCATAATAATTCGTTTATTCATAGCATAACCAATATAAGAGTAAATATCTCTTTTTAAATTGATGTCCATTTAGTTTATATTAAAACTGCAGCGCATACTTAATGTGTAACTTCATGAAAGTATTCAGTGTCGAAGTAAGCGTATTTCAATTTAACCTCATAGTGAAGTTTTTCCGATCAGGAGTGTATCAAATTAGCTTCCGCCAAAATTTTGCGTGTCTTATGACTATTTTCCTACAATTTTTTTCTTCTTAATGATATAAAAGTGTCACATATGCGAATTAAATGTGCGAATTATATATCCGAATTAAATTTTCGAAATATACGAGGAAAATGCTCCATTTTATTTTTATTTCGTAAATGGCTTGAGTGACTTGTCCTTCTGAAGGAATTAAGTCAGAACATTCAAACGCCCCGCATGACTGTATTTAACAGATTGTCAGGGTACGTAGGGCTACGGTGCAAAATAAATGTATTTTATCTAAGTTTCCAATCAAATGTTGTCGAGGCCACGAATGAGCTTCAAGTTTTCATTGTGCTTATAAGTTGGTCATGTACAGGATAACATGAGGCACTCTCTGATCTCTAAATTTAAAAGGGATGTTAAGAGCTGCCTTGTTAAAAGTATACTACCTGCGTTTATTACCTCAGTGGAATGGTGTGCATGCAAATTCCTGTCGACCTTTTCAGCTGGAGTCCATTGGAACGGGCCGGCAATTTTTTGCCCTTCACTGCCAGCACTCGCCTATTGACATATACGTTTCCTCCAAAATATGAGCCCCGTGTCGGATAATCATCATAACCATAGCCATGTTTTATAACCGGAATTTCATCCTCGTGCTTATTCATACAATAACTGGTAAAGTATGAACGGGAAATATTCTGTAGATTGGTTTAACGAGGTAATTTGAGTCGAAGAAGAGAAAATTATCACGCACTTTGGATTCACTCCGCTTTCACAATAAAACAAGAGGAAACTATCTTGTGTTTGCTAATGTGGCATGCCTTTATTTTGCACCAACGGTTGCTATCTTTATACGTTGCGTTCAAGCCCATCATTTCCTTGTAAAAGTCTCAAATACCTCTCGTGCTCACGGAGGAGAACTGGAGAACTTGATATTTGTGTAGAGGTACCTCAGCATTCTCTCATCATTTTTTTGTACCAACGATTTCCTGTCCCTTTCCAGAAACTGAGCGTTTTTCATTGTTTGCGGGACCCCAGATCAGTCATACTTAGAGATCTTGTGAATAAGAGTATATGTCGTTCCCAATATCTGGCAAAGGTTACTTAGGAATCAAGTTTTTTATCGGTATGCTTTTTTTATATTGGTTTGCATGTTTGGCGATAATTTTCACCTCCTCCTCTCGAATATTTTCTAAAACACAAAAAGCACTAAAGTTTGTGAAAACACTAAAGTTATTGTCATTTGTTTCTCATGGAAGAGAAACATTTAAAATCTGAGATGTAGCATTTATTGTGGAAATATTATTCGTCATATATTTCCGATTTGATAGTGAATACAACACAGCCAATTACAGTAAGAGGTCATTCTATGCAGTTGGTCACTTGAAATACGTATTGGTATTTTGCTCTGCAGTGAATAGATCAATAAAGACAATTTTTCCGTTTCATAAAGACAAAATAATTGTAGTACATTATCGAAGAAAGCCAAGGAGAAGGGATTCTATTTTTGTGAGCCAATGCTGATTCTTAAATGTATCAAACCTGACTATTGAGGAATATAGGAATGCTAGTTATGGAATTATAAATACAATTCTACACCCCTAATACCTCGGTACCTCGGCAATTCCTGATCAGACTTCTTCAGCATCGACTGGAAAGGTAAATTGATTGTTTCATTTGCTCAAGAAATATTGTGAAAGGACAATTCTGCCTTCTTTAAACCTATTTGGCCTCGGTGAAAACCGCTTAATCATCTAATGACTATGAATCGGTAGTTATAAAGGCTTCGTCATAGGTGTTAGTATTACCTTTACCATAAAATTCGAAAAAAAACTGAAAAAATAACCTTTATTTTGATTCATTTTGCGATAAACACGAAAATAGAGGTTAAAAAGCATCAGCGTTTGTGAAAATAGTCAAATGTTTGTAGCAAGGTAGACTGGGGACTTTTGTAGAGAATAAAATTTTCCTTAGAGAGAGAAGTTGAAAAAGAAGTAAGTGTATTTGGTACATCAGTAAGAGACTTGTTGAGCCCACAATCTTCCTCCTGTTGACCCTTGTCCAACCTCTCTGAGGCCTCATTGCCTCTCATTTCGTTATGATATGAAAACGCGTCGACAAAGGAGAGGAGAAAGCCAACTCAGTCTTTTCCATCCCTCTCCGCGAGGGACAATACTTTGTCCCTCCAAAAAACCCTTCGCTCAGCCAATCCATCTTCTCTCTTGGACTGGTAACGTGTGTTGTGTCCGCGATATTCCCGCCTCCTCTTCTCCTGTTTCGGTGAAAAAATGAAGGCTTTTCGGTAGAACGAAACAAAGTAAATTCATGCATGAACACGTTCGTTTTTGAGTCTCGGCTCAAAGAGTTTTCTTATGCACGTTTAATTCTTTTCTTCTCCCTCCCCTTTTTACTACACTTCGTCGTAGTGTGGGTCCTCTCTCGCGGGCGAGCGCAAATTATTTACGCATGCAAGCTCCCAGTGATGAAAAGACGTCCGTATTCTCTCTCTCTCTCCACCACTTTTTTTACGTGCCTTCTCATTCGCTCGACATGTTTATTTTATATTTTTTACATTCCTCCTTTTTGCCTCTTCGCTTTTTATCACTGCTCTTTCGCGAGAGTGCGTTTAGTCCTTCGCAGCCGGCGACGAAGGCTGCGGTGGCGGGGGAAAAGGAGTGACTGACTCCGTGAACGCGCTCGAGGAAGGGGGATGAGGGACAGTTGAAGCGAAGACCGCGAGTACGTCGGGGAAAATGCTGCACGAGTTCAAGCCACACGCAATCTTTTCACCATCTAACTGTGGCTTCTTGGTGGCCTATTAAGTAGAGCTCGCATTAGATACAGTTGGTCTTTTCCGAGTCCGACAGAAGCTGTACATTAAGAGAGATATTTTTCTTATCACATAAGTATAGGAATTCGTTTTTAGCTTGAAATATAGAAGTTTTTAGTAGAAGCAAGACAGAACTTGGTGCGCGCATTCCCTATTCCCGTCAACGGCTGGTTTCGTAGCACCCTCGCCACACGCCCTCCCCGCGGCGTGGTATGCGGATGAAATCTCAGGTGAAGCCTATGGACTATCCCAAGTAGTAAAAATATTTCTTGAAGCTTGATGTAGTCCGGGGAAAGTGATTGGCTCTTCCCCCTTATTCTTCACCAGCCTTTTGCTATTCTGCGTTGAACTTCACCCTCCCCATCGAAGGCAACATCCGAGTTGAAGTTTTGAGTGAGATATAAAAGTTCACCGCTAAAATTATAACAAATACCTTCATGGGAATGTTTTTTTACAGCAAGAAGGAATTATCGATGAATGTGATCCACTATCTCGGCGGAAAGCGCAAAGATCTCTGAAAAATTGTTAGTGAATGTGCATATGCCTGAGCGCGAATATAGTGCTGATTTATGAAGATAAGTACATCATGAAATGGCTCTCGCCGTGAACACGTTAGTTGAAAATGTCGTAGTATACATTCTTATGTTCCATATTCTGGGTTTATAAACTTTGATGCAGTATTTGAAACTGCTTTCGTGATAAGATATAACACCACTATCCAGCACCGGGAATAATTAATGAAAAACGTAAAAGAAATAGTTTGATGGATATCTGTTTTTCTACGAGATCAACTTTTCACTGACCTGCATCCATTAATATCAGCCTCAGTCATAAGACTATCGTGGCAACTTGCTGTTGGCATTTTCAATTAAAAAATTGGATACCAAGTAATTGCATTAAACAAGCTTTTCATCATATGCAAGATAATACTCAGGTACCTAATAATGAATTGGCGCCGGTGTTAGTAGTACTAAATGAAAACTGTGTGGGTTAAACAATTTTCTGTCGAAATTATCTTATGCAACGCAAGCTTAGCAATTTTTCGGAAACTACATCGTCAGAACGCTTTATTGCGTTTTTGCGCTCCTCATTATTTTTCAGATGCAGCGTGTATCTTGAAACGCCATCTTTAGAGAAGTAGCTTACATTTGAAGCATTCAATATGTATTCGTTGAGCTTACATTTTCAATACCTTAGAAGACATGAAACGTTGAATGTGTTATTTTTATATCCTGCTGCTAGGGCCACGATTTTTATTGTTTTCTCGTGGATAAAGTAAAAATAATCTCGCTGCTAAAATAAAATCTTCATTTACGTTTGGGAAGAAATTGAGGAAAGAGCAACGTGTGTTTCAGCAAAGTGTGAGGAAGCTTATTTCATTATTGTTTCATTAGCCTGGTTCAAAATTTGGTCGAAAAAGTGCTTTTGGAATGTAGAATACTGCGAAATGGAAAGCGAATGGAAAAAGTAAAGCATTTTAGAACCAGCATTTTTCCCTGACCTTGAAGCCCGTCGGTGAAAGTCCATTGGCACCGAAAAAAGCTACCTCATGTTATTATTCTCTTTATTTTTTTGAACACAACGCTTTATAAAATGTAGCCGAGAGTAGCTCAACTCTGAGCCAAGCTATCAAAACATCAGTCCAGTGATTTCGATGACGGCTGCGGCAGCATCATCAACATTAGAAAGAAGTAAATCATGAGCTTTTTCCAACTCCACTAATATGCGACCAAAACTGCGAGTGCTGTGCATCGTTTGTTTCGTGCGAATTCGCTCATTTTTCTTTCGCCGCTTCACTGCTGCTCGTACACTTTTATAAATAAATTCAAATGCGCACGAACTGGCACTTCGCATTTTAGAGAAGAGTTAATGTTCAACCCCATCCCTCTCCCTTGACGAATGGCCGCGTCTCTTTCTCTTATTCATTTTTTTAATAAAACAGAAACGACTCGCGAGTGTATTAAATGTAGGCGCTTGTATATAGATATGTATGTATAATGTATGTAAATGTTGACGAAAAAATTTGAAAAGGGATTTAAGAGGGAGCTCATTCATTTGTTTAGAGCCTCGAAGTTATGAAAACCCTTTTCCAGGAAGCAGCAATGCGTCCGGAATATGTTCTTGGTTCGCGGAAGGGGAGGGTATATTTTTGAGAAGGGCAGCGAGGTAGGGAGGTTGTCACTTGATGGTGGGAGAGAGGGAGAGATAGAGAGAGAGAGAGAGAGTGTGCGGTCGTGCTGTGAGTGTACCTGGAGGGTGTTGATGATTGTGACGCTCGGGAGGCGAAGAGGAAATGTTTCCTGGAAAAAAAGAAGAAAAAAAAAGAGCGACAGGCGAAGTGTACGTGATGCGAGATTTTGCCTGGGCTGGAGGGAGAGAAAGCCAACATCCCATCGCAGGCAGGAAGACGGAGGAGGTTTTTGTTGCCGTGGCTACTGCTGATGATGCTCGGCTGAAACAACGCTAGAATAAATACGCGAATGGTCCGATGGAGGGCGCTCGTCCCCCGTGCGTGCCTCTGTATTTGCGAACGGATTTTTCCTTTGTTCTCTCCATCTTCCTCTGATTTTTCTGTCCGAATTTTGGCCCGCAATTAAAATGCTCAAGGACGCGTACGGAAAGAATTCTGCTTGCCCAGTGGCGAGGGGGATGCAACCCGGCCAGTTTTCCTCCACGGGCTTTTTTGCCAGCACTCACACTCACACGGCCGATGTGCTTTCGCGCTCCGTTGAAGCTCCACGTATAGTGCAGAAATAATCCCGATGTTAGGTACCTTGATGGTTTATTCGTTAGCAAAACTCCTAAAGTCGCAATATGCCCTGAAACGTGGTCACTATTTATACAAAGGTAACCAAATTGACTCTCCCTCGTAGTGATTGTGTAGTCCGCATCACTGCGAAGCGATTGATCCTCAGGTTGTTCCTTATCAGCCTGTAATGACATGGAAGTTTCGCAATAATAGAGTCAAGAATAATTCAGAAAATCTTCCTAAAAAAACTGTATACGAAATATTAACTTAAAATTCATTTCGAAATATGGTGATCGAGAAAAAAACAAAGAGATTTGAAATGAGGACCAATAATGAAAATAAAAATTTATATCGCATAAATGCTAAATTAGATCTTCTACTTATTTTATTATTTTTATAGCTTTTAATTTCTTGAATGCATCTTTCGACAGCTTTAACATATTTCAACCTTAATGGAAATATTACTACGCTGAAATATTAATTAATGAAAATGTTTACCAGCAAAATGTGACCTTAGGTTGATATATAGTCCACAGAAATGGGTAAACCTTCCGAAATCAGAGGTAAAATTATATTATTTCAACTTTAGGTGCTCTGCAATTAGTCAATGATAACTTCGTTTACTCTCGACCGACAGTGTTATAAAGGTACAGTAACTGTATCGCATGAAACAAATAAAAATATGAAAATTCCGAACATATTTTGACAGGCAAGGCACTGGTGAAGCAAAAAAGCTACTAGAGACACTGCAGCTACCAGCGTTTTTTTTCCTGTTGCTGCTCGTTGAATAGTTTTATTTGAACTGAAAGTCGTAAAAATAATATAAAACTCTGTTTCATGAATAAAGCCAATGTATTTAAATTCCATTCTTTGAATTGACGAGGGAGAAGCGGTTTTTAAGTGTCACGCAATTGCATTCTATTTCAAACGTACTCGTGGTCATGATGTATATTGTCGTTTCTCTAGTTATCATTTATTTTCTGCGCATTTTCCTTCCTCCTTTGCCCCCTGCTTTTCTTGCTCTTAGTTACATTTTCCCTTGGTTATTTCTTGCTCTGAAATTTACCCAAATTTTCAAAATCTCTATCATTCTCCGCATTGCACGGTTTGAAATGGCATTCAATCGCGATTTGCGTGATGAAAGTCGCGTATCACAGCCGACCACGAAAATTCACATCTCCAACTCGGCGCTATTCTTATGACATCAGCATGTTCCAGAGAGAATTCACGACAATATCGCATTACTAGAGACATTATGCGGTTATGGCATTTCTGGAGGTAAATGCACCTATTTGGTCGCAAAATATAGGGTACACCACTGAGACTTGGGAGCATTTTTATTGGTACACATTCAGGCTTTTTGACCCAGTTTTGATATCATATGAGGAGAAGACCAAAGAAATTTTAAAACTAAGTTTATGCTGAAACCTTCTGCTTCTTTTGTTCACCGATCAGGGGTTTTTAATTTACTCGCAAAGAATGTTTCATTTCGTTCAAAATGCGATTTTTTTGTTTTTAAATGTCCATTGGAAATTAACGATTTCTTAAACTTTTTCTGTGCAAAACTTAATAATTGTAATTTAAGGAATACTTTCATAAAAATGGAAACTGTTACAAGTGTTACCTTAAGAGTATTCGCCATGTTCAAAAATATTTATAAATAAAAGGAGATTCGGTGGTACTTTTAAGTCGGAAGTCATGTGCAGAAACGGAGTTGATTTAGTACTTTGTTGTTGAGTGAAAAATTCTAGAATCGCTCATATAGTCCTATTTTTATCAATTGCAATCCATAATGTGATAGCGACGGCAATCTATGGTTTTTGAGAGCGCATATGCGTGTCCAATTATTTACATCAATGTAATTCAAGTCATGTAATTCCAGGAAACCAATTGCATGATTTTTTTCATCGATTTTTTCTGTTAACCTTCGTTACTATGTTTTATGATTTAAATAGTTTTAAGATAAATACTTGTTCGATTTTACGTAATATTTAGAGGCCATTTTATAACATCCCCGATATTTTTTATTCTCTAATTGTTTAAGTGAACTCAATTATTGATTCTAATTATTTGTTCTCTTCTCTTTTCAGGTGAGTTGCGTTGGTGAGGAATGCGTCCTTTTATGTGGAGAGTGGGTCATTGGAGTTGGAGAAGCTAGCAAGTACGCTACACAAAACGGTGTATTATTACGGTGGGAATTCGCTTGGTCGTGGGAAGTTTTGCTGTGGCCGAGAGCCCTTTCCACATTTGGACTTTGACCGTTCATCCCCCATCCCCCTACCATCCCATACTTCACCCCTATTTCCTCCCCCATCCCTCCCCACTTAGTGGTCCAGACCGCAGCTCGGCCAACCTTGGCCGTCCGGTGTCTCGCCTGTCTTGGCCGCGATAGTCACGCCGTCTGCCCGCCCCAATCACAAATACATGCGACCCGGACTGTCCTATAGCGGACTCCCTCAATTCCCCATGCGAAACTTCCCGATCGGTCAGCCGAGTTGCATTGTCGCGCGGGGCTGTTTGTGTCCTATAGCCAGCCTCCTCTCCTATCTGTGTGGCTCTGTCGTGATGGCTTTCGGTGTCCGTTAGCGTGTGTGGCTACACGGCCGTCCGGATCTGTAGTTGGGCTTGAATGACTGGAGAACGGCAGTATTCGCTGCATGCTCGTGTTCCAAAGGTCATTTTCCTTCACGCGGAAGTTGGTTAGGGGAACTGGTGACGTCGCTGCCCGATTTCCAATCCGTGCGAGGTCATTGTTCGTCCGCACGCCGTCGGGACGCGAATGACATTTTTAAGTCTGGAGAGCGAGATAACTGGTTCTGTTTTCCTCCTGACCCAGAGAAACGACTCATTCCCCCTCGTGCATAGATGTCGTCGGTGAGCAGCGCAGTGGAAAGCCTCGGGGCACCTCGGAGGATACACCTTGTATACATTTTGATTTTGATTAGTAGTGCGTGTGCATCTAGGTAATTCTTAATATTCGTGCAAAGACATTCGAGATTAATGCAAGCATGGGGGAATGTGTAATATTATACTGAATTTTCAAAACACGTTTTTATGTATTATTCTCACTAGGATTCTTTATGGTGCTTATTTTTTAGGAAAATATATCGTTCATTTTTGTTAGTACATTTTTTACCCTATCAATTGAATGTAATTAAATAAAGCACTAATGTTTATTTGTTCTCAGAAATATAATCCCGATACAAACTAGAGGTGTGCGTTAAATTAATTTTCTATTACTTGCGGTTTCTATAAATCTATGTTTTAGCAATTCTATGTACCTTGTTCTTCTTGAAATTTTCGGAAGAAATGTCTAACAATGGGGGATAAAGTGGGCATAAAAGGTTTCATTACATTTCTGACAATGAATTTCTCTCTGTCATACAGCTAATGAGTCCTGGCTGTTATCTTTCCCCATTCCAAGAATTGCTCTGCAAAGCAGGACGGGAACGAACTCTTGCGCTTTCACGAAACAATCAGAAATTTTGCTCAAAAATCTTTTCCAACATCATTTCCATCATCAACATCATTTCATCACATAGAGAGACCTTACACACCTTCAACTTCTTTCCTCTTTCTCTGGAAGATCTGTAGGACCTGAAATGGTTCTATGTTTACATTTTTTCCAACCATGAATAAATGAGATATTCTCCTCCTGGAAAATTAATCTGGAAGTCACTTATGGCCTTTCCAAAAGTAGAGAAGCGTTACAGGGTTTTTGGAATAAATTGAAGGCAGTGTTATAATCAATATCAGCTATTGGTATTCTCGATAACATAATATTCTCTCTTGGTAACATCTAAGAAATGTTTTTGGCACAGCCCTGATGAAGCTAGGATTCCTCCAGCTTATTGTGGGAATGTCTTGGGGCGTGAATGTAAAAGACAGGCGACCTGGATTTCACTCTCTCCGAATGCACCTTGAGTATACAGCGAGCGTTTGGAATCCGGTGTGGAAACACTTAATCCGTGAATTTTAATAAAATACACAGGAAAGCTGCGCGATTCGTAAAAGAATGCTACGGGCATTCAGAAAGCGTTGCCCATACGTGTTAAACGAATTAGGTTGGGAGCCTTAGCAGACTCGGAGGCTACGCGGTAGGCTTAGATTGCTTGAACAATTGAGAATATATTATAGTATTCTACCGATTTAGGTAGGTTTCCATGGAGTACGCAAGAAGTGATCTGGGAGCCTCCCTTTCCTTCCAGCACTGCCTTCTTTAACTCCCAGTAAGGCCTACTCTCTTTCAATCTATCTAAAAATCCTATTCTTCTCCTTCCCCTCCCTCGTTTCCCTAACATTCTACCCTAACATTCTATGTCAATTGAGAATAGATATCTTTAAGAGGAACACATGGGACATCATAGCTACAAAAAGATTCTTCCCCTTTTACTTAGAACCCTTTCCTATTTTTTTAGCGCTTTCATGCTTCCTTACGCACTAAATCACCTCAATAACATGTCAAAAGAAATTTATAAACAATTTTTATGATAATTATTTATTAAGTACTGAATAGGTATTGGCTTTGGGACGTGTAATGGCGGTGGTATGAGGGAATTGCGGCAATAAACAATATGCCTATTAATTAGGCTGTTATGTCTTTAAAATATGCCGATTGAACGATAGGTGTATCGCAACTAACCGCTATGTCGGTACTACCTATGTTCGTAATGCAAATGAGATTATTATGTCACTCCTTTATTCCAGTATTTACTACTCACTAGCATTTGATTCCTTCTAGCCTTTGTTAGCCTACTTCTGTTCACAAAGTACTAGAATTATTAGTTTTGGGAACGTAAATTTTGGTACATCCAGCTCGGCTCAAATTCCGCAAGGCAAACTGGCATTTGGTTCGAACCAATGCCGTAACAACGCCGGTTTCTAAGGCATGTAAGCAATTGCAAGTAGCTAAATATGCAGTAGTAGTGCCGAATTTATAACCAAGGTAAAAGTAATTTCACAAACCCTACTCTGTCGTAATATTTTCCTATATACTACCAAACTTCCCAGCTTAAAAGTAAATTTGAAATTCGAGCAAATGATCGGGTAGGCATGCATCAGCAATTCGAAATGAAGACCAAATACACCAGAATGTATCTACATCTACGAGGTATTGTGCAAGCCGGTATGGGATGTGTGGCACGGGTTGATATCACATTAGGTATATCGCACTCATCCTAACCTTAATCAGAAATGCGCTCGTTTGCCGGACACAGGCCAAGGACGCAGGACAACAACACGCGGTCAGACCAGACTCTAGGAGAGCGCTAAGGATACAAATGTGCTACCATGCAAATTGAAATACCAGTTCGTTATTCGAAAAATGAAAAGTTAGCACAGTAAGAGATTCATTAATGAGTTATAACATGCCAATAAATGCGCACAGGTAGCTAGTATTGACAATTGTAGTAAGTTATTAACTGCTCATGCAGAGCCTATTTTACTTTGTCCTAGTGAAGCTATCCTAAAGCTAAACTATCGCAAGTATTATGGCCCCTTATTGTACGGAAAAAAGGCATCTTCAATCTCTCAGGTTAGCAGTCTATTTTCCTAACCTTATCCCTGCGACCGTTCCTACCGTAATAATTATGCTCTCTCAAAATATTTTGAGCATCGGGAAAAAAGTATATTACTTGAAATATCCGCAAAAGATTAAATCTAATTTAAAGATAAATTTTTCGATCGGTTAGACTCCCATCCTAAAGTCCTGATTGATTCCACTACACTACTATGTTTATTGTAGCAAGTTAAAATGAATCTTCCTGCTCGGTATCGATACTCCGGGAAAAATATTCCGTACATATCGATGTATAGGTACAGTCCCTTTGTGGTAATATGCGTGTTCTGTCTCCGCTAGCAAAGCGATTGACCTCCCTCGCAAAGCGTCCTTTTTCCTCCCTGGGCAGGGACTGTGGGACATTTGGGCCTCAGGTGCCAGCCCACAGACAGGTGTTCCTTCGTCTGAGAGCAATTCTTTCGGCGTGCAGGTCGGGCTATCCCTCGCCGCGAGAGGCACCTGTGTGCGTGGAAGGGCTTGGAGTGGCTGCTTGGGCAGAGAGTGGCTTTATCTTAGTGGGAAGAGAAATGGAAGGAAGTGAATGATATCAGGTGGTGAGCAGATGGCGAAGAGAATCAATGGCAATGTGGATCTCTTCCCATCGTTCTTATTCTGGCACAGTTTGCTGTCGACGTTTTCAAGCTGAAGGGAATTTACAATGCATAAACCGCTGCAGATGGTTTTTTTTTTTTAGATAATCAGCGTGGTCCTCTGTCTGTCATTTTAATGCTGCGCAATATTCACATGATGCTTACGGTAATTAAAATACATTTTGATTCCTAAATTGCAAACAAAATCTCTGTGCGTACTGTTCTTTTCCCGGAGGCGCATTGCAGCAATCGTAGACTTTTTTGCTTCGATTTTTGTGTGTTAAATAAATGGGTGAATGATGAATGAATTTATTTTTTTATATTTTCTTACGATTATCCCATTTAAATTACGACAATATTGAGAGGATAATCAATGGTGTTATTTTATTGTCGAATGAGCTGCTGTTAATTGCTTCCATTGGTAATGCATCATTTTTTTGTCGCAAGTAATCTGGTGAAAATTTCTACAGTAATCACATAAATACTCAAAATACTTATGTACTGACTCATAATATTTGATTTACTTCAATTGCTGTATTTTAAGTGTATGTGTGATAGATGAATGAAATCATTATTTTTATATGTACTTGGATTGCCTCAAGTAGATTAAGAATATAAGAAGACTGTCATTATTTAACATTATTATTTTATTATCGGATGAGCTTAGACCTTTCTTGCTCACTCGCTTTGTATTTTTGCGGGTCACCAGTTTCCTTCATTATGATATTTTTCCATTCCGAGTAGATTTTTACCTGACATTACTGACACGAAATTAAATGTGGGCATTCATTGGGAAAAAGAAGCCCGAAAGGCGTATAACCCTATCGAAGAAATTGCTCTAAGTTTCACGGAGCTTTGAAAGACTATTATGTGGCTCCGGCGCATGTTTTGAGGCCACGAAAGAGCCTTTGAAAGAGCATTTGTTTTTTATAATGGCGCCCGTGTAGGGCTGCGTTGAGTGCGTGTTCGCTTCTCATTTCGGAGAAGACGCGGGATGTGGGGCGGGTCGCGAGGAATACTCCTCCCGCGGCGAGCGATCTTCAGGCACGTAAAAACTATTTACTATGTGTACGTATGAGAATGCCTGGAAGAGGCGGACGACTTATGAGAAACGAGTTGAACCGGTGCGTGTTTCGATTAAAGGCATTGGATATCGACTCATTCCAGACTTGTATTCTACGTCCCTGGAATTAATTATAAATGATAACCTGGTGGATAGCGTAGAGGGTAGAGCACTTAGCTTTTGATCGAGGGGACATGAGTTCGAATCCCGAGTGGTCTTTCGAAACCCCCAAGTAAAATCCCGGAAGTACGAGAGTTAGGGACGAGCACTCAACCCTGAATGTGTAAAATTCACTCGCCTGTGGATTGGTTCGGGGTGAGCTCTACCCTCACCTTTCCGAATCAAACTTTGGGCGGAATCACTGAGTGAGTGACCTTGTTTGAGAGTTCCTTTCCTCTAATGAGGATCTAATCGGATTAATGGGAGGTGGATGGATTAATGAATTTGCGTGGAAAGTTGTTCTTGTTAGGATGAAGATCTTCATTTGTCTTATGATTTAGTGGCATTCAACTTTAATATAACTAACCAAACTTTTTATCATTTCCATCTGTTTTTGGCCAAAATGAAAATGAAGTGCCCTATCCTGTTTATCATAGGTATTAATTACTCTATGGCCTCTGAAATGAAATGGATTAGCAGGTATTGAAATGGTAGGTTACCAAGAAATAAAAAGTCAGTATTTCAGATGAGGAGCGGACGAATAGTAAGTCAGTATTTCAGATGAGGAGCGGCTGTATGAGTGCTGTTGAGGTTGGCTCGACGGTCACCTCTTTACCGCTGGTGCCAGCAGCCAGTTCAAAAAATGTCCCTTATCAGATGAATCTGCGGCAGCTGCTACCAGTTGCGTGCAGCATGACTGTTGATTTTGAAATTTTAAACAAAAGCGAGGGCCACGTAAACATCTCGAGTGCAACAAAAAATGTCAGACGCTTGGGAAAAAAGGGAGATAAAAATTTACGCTAGCCCCAAAGTTGCCAGAATTTCCTACAATTTCCATAAGGGGTTGACTTTAGTATGGACCATCACGAATAAGGTTTCTTGAATACATTACTTTTACTTATACGAATAATTTCAATCTTAAAAACGTAGATCTTCATCCTAACAATAACAACTTTCCACGTAAATTAATTAATCCATAAATTTTCCCACGTAAATTAATCCATACACCTCCCATTAATACGGTTAGATCTTAATAGCCATCATGCACTTGTCGAACTTAATTCCTAAACTGTTATCATACACCAAGTAATGATTTATGGATATGGCGTAAATAACTGGTTGTATTAACCTATCATAGTGCTGAACTCAAGGATATTCGTACGATTTAAGGAGAAAACATATTTTCAACAAGGTCATTACCTACGGATTCATTGAACATGGAGTTTAATTCCTAGTAGTATAGTGGTATAAGTAAAAGTGAAGAATTCAAGAAACCTTATAGTAAAATACCACACAGGTAAGAGTGAATTTTGTCCATTACGAATACTTTTACTTCGAATGCATCGATTTCTCTATGAATAAACGATTTTCATCCTTAAGAATAACATTTTTTCAAATGCTGCAATCACTACTGCTTTGCTTTGTGCCGGCAGTAGAAAAATTTGACATATGTGCAACGTGACCATATCTATAGTGTCATCACCTTTTATATATTTCTTTATTTTGGAATAGTTCAATCCCTTATTGCTAAATAATTGAGAAATATAGTCTTCCATTACGATTGAAGAAAATACCTTTCTTAAATTCGATTTCCGGCTTAATGACAGTTTTAATTTGCATATCATGCATCTAGGCGTGTTGAAGTGAATTAATGTTAACATTTAATGTGGGTGTGATAGAAATAATTTTGAAACGAGAGTATTATCACATATATTATTTCAGCCTTGATATTGTGGATTCTAAAATATTGATAAACAAATTTTTATTGGCAAATTCCCACAAACTCTTTAATTTCACTTTACGGCCGCTTTCATTACATTTTATAGCACCATTTTATGCACCTAAATATAATAAAAAAATGTATCATACATTTGGAGATACTAAAAAAATGCTTTGGAAACGGTAGCGAAGCGAAATTGAAGTGTTTGAGGAAATTTGTAAGAAACTTTAAATTTATTAATGCGAGAGGATTATTTTCGGAATACAAATCATCTGAGGACTCCTTCGCTCTCGTTGAAGTTAATGGTTCTCTGTTGATACAGGTAAACGCCTCGTTAGAGCTATTTCTCCTACGGCGCAGTCAGATTCCTCTTTTAAGTTCTTAACGAAATCACTCTCTGCTTCCTCCTGGAGAGCGTCTTGCGGGAAAACTTTGTTTGAGCTGACGGAGTCATCTTCCGTGGTCCTCATGAAATCATTTCTCTCCGATTGTCACCTTACATCTCATCATCTTTTGGAGGACTTCTCGCTATTACGCTCCATCATCTCCCAACTTGAATAGTCTCATAAAAATTCCTTCTCTCCGCCTCAACAGTTGCAGTTTCTCGAAATTATGTTTTGCTGCACGAGTCACGGCTTAATTTCCCTCGACGTGAGTTGAAGTGAAGCTTTGTGCCGGCGAGTTCTATTTTAATTGAACCAGTGGTGAAGCCTAAACAATGGACAATTTAATTGAATAAAGTGTTACACCTTCAGTTCTGCATTAAGAGTGGAGGTGAATAGGTTAATTCAATGTAATACATATACTTTTTTTCTATAGCCGAAAATTCCGCTCATTTTCAAAATGGAGTGATAAAAATTAGTACTACTATGGTACTTTTTCCACTAAGAAAAGAATTAGGTTTAGTTAATTATCTTCATGCATCAAAAAATTCCCTTCCATTTCCTATTAAAGTTAGTTTGATTAGTATTAAGTAAATATAAGTTAGTGTATCGCAGGCAATAAGGTATTCTCAGCACGTCACGCTCTTAAGAAGTTTTTTATTTGAGTTTTAGCGTTTAGCTAGCAATTACACGAGCACGCAGAGACATGTCCAGAAAAGGGTCAAATTACCCAGGCGGGACGCGAACCCGCGACCTCTTTTTTGCAGGCGATGACATAACCCCGGCGCTACTGAGGCCGACATTTCTAGTTTTTATTTCATTTCTAAACTCCAACCACCTTCATTATTTCATATCCGTGTTCAATTAGAATTTATGCCTTCGCTTTGATTAATTTATGAATATTATTCGAAAATTTTTATAATTAAATAAATTAAAATATTAAAAAATGTTTCACCCTTAGATTTAGAATTTTTAGATTTAATTCAGATGAATCTCTGGAAAATATATTTGACACCCTGTGGTTCAAACTGTCCTTCAATATTTCAAAAGGTAATTGTAGTATCAAATAGAGTACCTTTTCCTGTGGTTTTAAAAGCTTTTGGGCGGAAAAGAAATATGGGTGTAGATTCAAGTGCTGAAATGTCAGAATTAGTTTCTATGACTTGAGCCACTTCATCAACAAAATTGCAGCTCAATTGGAGTAATATTACGTATGGAAGGCACTAAGACATAGATACTCATAATCTACACATTTCACATTCATTTTTTTCTGTTACATGAATGAAGCTTTTGACGTACTGAATCTGAAAATTAGGACTGCTTATTATTCCTAATGTTTTAGCTTGTTATGTACCTTCGTAAACTTGGTAATGAACTCTGTTATACTAATATAATGGACAGTTAAATGAGGAAGCGTGAATATTTAGTCTGGAAATAATCTGAATCAAGCTTTATTCACCCTTGTTATATATTTTGGCACACCTTGTTGTACGAAATTGGGCATATATTTTTTATGTCGGAATTTATGACATTTAGTTTCATGGTGAAAGGTTTTGGAGAATTTAGGATAGTCTGCACGAATATTTTGGCAAATTCCCCATTAAATCTTGGGGCAACACTATCTTCAATGTGGTGATAAACGGCAGTGGTAACATAAGGTGTCACGGATAGATATATCATTACGTCATTACGATTATCATTACGAGCAATAGTCGATAATGATAAGGGTGCCGACAGTATATGCTTGGTATTAGATTGGTGCAAAAATATTTGTATCAGCAAAAAATCTAATCAATGGCAAAATTGCATAATCATATGCGATGTGTTAATATAAAGTTCATTCGTTAAAATATTTTCGCACAAGTGAAATTAATAATAAATTATGAAATATACACATTCAATGTAGGTATTTAATATTTATTTTTCAAAATCAGATTATCTCCTTGACTTTAAAGAATCGGGCGAGGCACGCAATTCAAAATAGGATAAGCGTATGAGTTTCATTCGAATTAGAATAAGTGAGCAAGTGTAAGTGAGGGTTATATTCCGGAAATATTTCTGTGAATTTAGATTGATTACTTGAACAAGATTTTCTACGTACGTAAAACAGTTCAAATAAGAGTACGCTCCAATCTGCATGGTGCTGTTGCACGAAAGGGACCAATGTGATTATACCTATTATTCGTCATAAAATATTCTAGCTTTCATTTTACTGCGTCTGTCAATCTTTCTCTTTGAAACTTGTGCAGTGGAACAGTATTTAATGTTCACGAACTCAAACTTAGCAGTTGCTTAACACGAGCTTAACAGTAGTTAATGTTCACGAGCTCAAAATTTCGGAATTAACTTTCCTTGTATTTAACGGAATCATAGCAAGGAATATTTAGCCTCCTCCTTTGCCATAAAAAAATTTGAGTTCATAATCAATCTTCAGTTCCTCTTTACGAAAATATGGCACAGTCTATTTTGTGGGGAATCATTGGAGGATTGCAAAGGCACGAGGGGGAATACGGATGCAAGGCAAAGTTTGCTCTCCATATGAAGCGAGGCGAAAATCTATATTAACTCCTCAAAATTCACATCGCCAAAATGTTGTTCAACACTTTTCAGGCACAGAAATCGAACAAGGCGTTGCAGAGAAGACAGGCTGTTTCAGTATTTTCCACAAACTGGAGTCATAACAATTCTCATTGCTTCCCCATCATTGATCCTTTCTTTGGTGCTCTTACTACCTACAGTGAACGATTGAATAAAAAAATCAATAGTTACTGGATCCCGTTCGTATTGATCAGACGCACCTGCATCATTAGCCATCATATTTAACAGCTGTAAAAATGCAAATTATTGATGGACTAAACGAGATGCTTCACCAACGCACTAAACCAAAGGAACTAATTCCTCAAGAGCAACTAATCGTCCCAAAAGCATCTTTTAATGACCACTCGGCGCGAAAATTATTTAAAATATATGCCATAATAAAGAATTTTTACCAATTAAAATGCACATATAACTACAATTGCAATTCATTCCAAATCTTACCTTTCTAATGCATTATACTGTTATTTTTAAGTTAATGACGTGCGCACTTTCCAATAACTCATTTTATAAAAAGTTTATAAAAGGTAGAAGTCCCCGAGACTCACGAACATCCACGACACTCGATGCATCAGCGAAGGATGATGGATAGGCTGACCGAAGCCTTAAGATTGCTCGCCATGAGATAAAAGAGTCGCTGTTTCGGACAAAATCCAACTGAAAACCAAGCAATCTATGAAGGGAGAATACATCCCAACTGTGGAAACGATGCTGAGAGCGATGTGGAAGGAATTGAAGCTGGACCCCTTCCACGACTAACTCTGCGATCTGCCCTTCCACGCACGAATTGCGGAAGACACTACTTGACAATATGGTCCAGGCGACCGCGACGGGACAGTCGTTCGCGGCGCGAGTCGTTCGCGGCGCGAGTCGTTCGTCGGAAATGTAGTGTGGTTGTTTAGTACATTGTGGCGCCCAACGCGTAGTCTTTAATGAGCGGGTCGAGAAAAGCGTGCGTGTGTTAAGGGTTTTTGGATGGGGCTGTTATTTTTTTCGTTGAGTCTGAGAAATGGGTAAAGTGCGTAGTGTGACGCTTGGTTCAAGGGCGTTGGAATTGGCAGACTACGCGCGGTCGTTCTTCGATTTCAAAGGCAGCTCAACCCCTCCACTTCAATTTCAGTGCGTCCTCGTCTGTCGGCTGGTGGAAACTAGACGGCCCCCCCTGGCGGAAAGCAACCACTCGTGCACCTTCGGCCCCTGCGCACTCCCGCTTTCGTGATCGTGCATGCGTGGCTGCACGCGAAACGCCGATTCACGAGGCGTAAAGAGGGTGGAAACCCTCTCCGCCCCCTCAGCCTCCCCGCGACTCACACCCCCTCTAGGTGCATCTAGTGCTCAACTCCCTCGCCGGTGACAACGGCGAGCCGGCAACCGCCTTTCCATCGCGGTCAGAATATTAGAAAGCCAGTCGCATGCATAATGGCGGCGCGTCGGTCATTCGCGAGCCATTTCTTGCTCGCGAAAGACCGAGGATCCGTCTCTCACAGAAGAAGGAGGAGGTGATCTTCACCGTTCATTGCGTGAATGAACCGCCTAAATGCGAAACGTCAGTCGCAGCTCTCAGCTCCTGACTCTGGAATCGCAAACAATTTGTACTCTCGGGCTGAATTATGAGTGTGTGTCCCTCGCGAATGTCTATTTCCGTCGTATTAGTGCACGATGAGGAATATCTTTAAGATACCCTTGATTTAATTTTAGTTGGTTCGACTAATTGGAGCGTTTAGAAGTGAATGTTTTAGCAATGATTTTATTTATATGATTAACTTATAAATTGAAATGAGACGCGAAAGAATGATACTCAAATGTTACAGCAATTGTACTTGATTAGAAGGTAGTATCAATCACTAACGAGGTGGATTTACATCGATCACGGCTGCCCGTTTCCACATTTAGTAAGAGATTTATTGTGAAGTGAATCAGTCCCGAGTTTTAGTTTAATTCAATCAGCTCACGAGCTGCTAGCGACGTGAGTGAAATCGCACCAGTGAACGACTTCGATCACTGCTAATGAATAGCACACAGGTCAACCTTTCGATGGTATCTGCGTGTCCCTCTTTCTTTGCTTCCCATGATGCTCCGCGCGTCGTATTCCCTCGCGTTGGCCGCCGGTTCGAGTATTTTGAAAAGGCAGCCGTCACCACCAAACCATCAATCACAATGAAGTGGTCTTGGAATAACTCTAGTCTCTGGAAACTCATCATTGAATCCATTTTATTGTCATACCTTCTCTTCCCAGCGGGATGCTGCACCCCAAATAAAAAATCAGGAAGTTGGATATGATTTGCTTATTAAATTACAGATAGGAGGCTTTGATCACGATTCTGGTTATCCGTTGCTTGCTTGCATCAGCTCTGGATTTCAAATTTCTCATCCAACTCTGTTGTCGCGAGGACCGTAATTCAGTTACAAAATCTTTCCCCTGGAAAATGAATGCGCTGGATTCCTCCAGTAACTTTAAATTCATATGATCCCTCGATTGCAGAAGCATTTCTTCTCCCTGTTTCTAAACAGAGTGTATTTGTTACAATACTATAGAATTCCTTTGAGTCGCCTTGCCTAATTCCCAAACATCAATAAGCATATACCAGCGTAAATGTATATTCCGTTTTCAAGTGGATATTCCCTGAAACTTGGCTCATTTTTATCCGGATAAATATTTTTGAAAAAGGTTAATGCCCAATAGGTGAGGTTTTTGCAACGACAAGTCGTCTAACATGCATTTTGAGTTTTTTATCTCGTGGCAGTTCACGTAAATTTTGGTGACCACTATTTGTGCGGAAGAAATTGAAATATCACATTAACCTTAGGAAAGTATATTACGTTCAATTTAATCTCATCTAGGGCTGAATTCTGTCCCATATTAGTCATTTTAATGGCGCAAGATTGTAACAAGCATTATAGCAAGCCATAATTATAACTATCCTATACGTTAGGCTTGAACTTTTTTTTGATATCATTAGTGAGCGTACGTACGCTAGTTTATTCGAATAGTAGAATCACGGAGGAAGTGAAAAACACGCTATTTCAGCGTATTTTACGGCGTTGTGGCGTTTTGAAGAACCAGAATCTCTCTCCTGGGGCAGATAATCCGCGATATTTATCCCTTGAAAAATAGAACGGTAATAGCCGCAATACTTCAACCCCATTTTCTCTTTACAGTGGCATCTTTCGCTCCAACTCCATTCACTACCCCCCGCCTCCATTCTTTCCATCCTGCCTTCGGCTTACAGCCATTATTTTTCCACCCCCCTCCTCCCATAAAGACCTTTCCGCCCCATCAACCCCCGCTCCACTCTGCCCACGACCCACATCTCAGCAGCTTTGAGCAACTATCCTTCTCAATCATTCTTGACTGCGCAATTTCCCTGCCTCCCGAACCTTCCCTTCGTCCACTCATCGCTGGCATGCCGCGCGCCGCTCCATCAGCGCCACCCTGCCCGACTCCATTTCGGCCGGATTAAGCGGGGAGGGTGGGGGTGATTCGGCGGTGGCGTTGCTTTGGGGGAGAGGGTGGGTATGATGGCAATCGTTATTCTTTCACTCGGAGGGTGTTGCACCTGCTCCAAGCGGAGACGAACACTTTTAAGGCATAATTGACTGCGGCGAGCCGTTTTGTTTCGCCTCGAACACTGCGATGCAACACTCCTTCGTTGGAAGCATTCAAAATGTGGTAACCCTTGTGCCATCGACTTGGGATCTCTCACGCAGTGATTCGACCCGAAGGTTGGTTTGGATAGGTGAGGGTAGAGCTCGTTTCGGATAAAGGGAGCAGTTTCATTCCTTCGCACTTCGAGGATTATTGTTTGGCGGTTTCCGAAAGCTATATCCCGGATTTAAAGCAGGGATTTGCGGACTATATTGGTATATTATTCTCATTACGTGCCACGTAATAATGAATATTTGTTTAGTCCAAAATAAATGGACATCACTATGAAAGCTAGAATATCTTTAGAAGCATAAAAAGTGTTTGTTTACTCTCTACTTTTTGTAATGGCTAACAAAGTGTCATCCTGGCGGTCCATGCTAAAGCCTGAACGCCATTATGTATTGTTATGTAATTTCAAAGTATTCATCTGACTGGCAAAGAGAATTTTTCACGTATTTAAGAAAACGCTCCCATTAATCGCTCCCGTGGCAAAGAAAATTCATTGACTTTTCAAGATATTACTGGTCAGGATATCTCTCAAAAGTTATTTTGGGATATAAATTTGAGTGGCAGAGCTCAAAACAGAAGGCGAATATATAAGCACATGGATAAAATATTAATTGTTACTCTAAGAATAATTTTGTGTCACATATATTTACACAAAATTTAACGGACAAAATGATTTAAAAAAACAGAGAAAATTGGCTATCGACCAAATGTTTTCGGCGGACGAGGATAAGAAGAAGCAGTGGTGCACAGCGACGTACCTCGGTGCACTTTCTCTGAAAATGGCTCATCATTTACCCAAGGACAAATTGTCTTGCATGGCTTTTAAACCTTATGCCACTCCAAGGAGACTGATCGCTAAATGTAAGGATAAGATAGATCAACTGGATAGATGTGGAGTATATTCAGTGAAATGCAGCGATTGCAATGGTGTATACGTGGGACAGACAGGAAGAAGTTTTGAAATCAGGAAGAAAGAACATTTAAGTGCTTACAAATATAACAAAGATGAAAAGTGTAATTTTGTTAAACACTTGATATGCAACTGCCATAGGAGCGATTTTTTTTAACGAATATTTTAAAATTTTGCAATGACCGCCGTGAATAGGACTCTAGGGAGCAGTTAGAAATTTTAAAAATTATTGAAAGCCAGGACAGTACTCTTATAATTGAATATCTCTACCCATCCTTTTCGCCTATTCTGGCGTCTGTTTTAAAAATTCATCAAGTAACTAGGTAACAATAATAAGATAAATCATAATTTGCGCCTTAATGATGATGATACTTCATTAAAACCCGGATCGCGCTCTGAAAAAAATAAGTGGTATAAGTAATTGTGTGACATCCAGGAAAACTTGTCTTCATCTGGCCAACATGGCTCATAATGTGACCAACTAATTTGTCACGTCATCTTAAGATTTTTAGAAGAAATCTCTTTTCTCCCACTTTTCTTAGCACTTCCTCGTTGCAAACTCGGTCGATTCATTTCACTTTCATTATTCTTCGGTAGCACCATACGATATCCTTGCATCCGTCGTATTTGCTTGAGAATTGAATTTTTATCAGATGCATGTTTTTTTCCTCCAATATCAACTGCAGCTTGTTTCTTTTGCAGCCATTTATAATGACAACAAATATTGATCGTAAATTTTAATTGCCTCTCGATTTCTATTCGAATTGTGAGAAATTCCGGAGATTCTGACGGTCAGTATTTATAAACTACATAAGATAAAAATTTGAACCGAGTAGGTAGGAATATGAATGCAGAAACTACAAGTAAAAGTGCCTGATCATGTGGTAATATCACGCCGCATCTGTTTATTTTTCAGCCATATAATTGTCGGCCTGTCGATACATATTTAAAATAGGAATTGGATTTAGATGACGCACATCCGTGATTTCATTTATACTCTGGCTTTTGGGCATTGCAACATGTTTACGGCGGCGTAGTTATTTTTAAAGTGTCTGTAGGCCCTGAGTAATTTTGAGTAATTGTTTGCTACAATTCCTTCTCACAATCAAATAGCCGCAGTGACAATGTAGTATTTATATTATTTTTCAATTGTCATAATAAATTAGATGTTGTGCCTGGTATAATGTCTCTTTTTTCAGGTGAGTTTCTTCTGTGAGCCTCCACTGGTGGGAGAGTTTCCTCTTCTGGGGATTTAATGAAACCTGTTAGTTTAAATGAAACCAATAATTGGGAAAAAGGAAAGTAGCGATGTAAAACAGGAATGATGAGAAAATTAATTTAGATGAACTTTTAAGTAACGCTATTCGCGAAAATTCGGTGTTTCTACTCATACTTAAGACGTACAATTGCAGCTACAGATTTGGAGAGTCTCCAAAGGATTTTCCTTGATTATGCTCAACGGAAGGTGAGCACCATTGCTAAAAATGCTTCTCGGATCACATTTTCTTCTAGCATGGCATACACGGTCTTAATCGCATCTCTGTGACGGTATTTATGGTCATAATGACCTCAGATGCGTTGGCAGCATGGTGTCACCATTAACGTCAGTCGGACTCGCTTCGCATTCCACCTTCAACGGATGGTTAGCCTTTGTGAATCACTCGTCTGCACTCAGAAGACTAGGATTACTTATGAGGACAAATATTTTTGTAACTGAAAAGTTATGCCTCCCTCCACGGCTCAATGGGAGGTTAGCATTCTAAGCGTGCGGTGGTAGCAATGTTTGAGGAAGGTATGCCAGTATAAAACAGGAGAAATGATGCGGGTCTTGACATTTTGATGCAACGGCAAGCGGAGCAAATGCCGAGGGAGCTGGAGGTTGTGAAAGGAAAGATGAGATAAAGAGGGGACGAGTATGCACGTCCTCCGGTGCACTTGTCTTTTTCATTTCTCGACGAGGGCCGCGGAGACGCGAGGGCCATCCTGCGTAAAGAAAACGTGCCGTAGTGCGCAGTAAATTATTCGAAAATATGAATTCGAAATGAAATGCCTTCTTTTGCCCGCTCCCTCCCTCCGTCCTCCTGGGATTATGGGATGCGACGCTTGGAAGAGAGCCAATAGGAGGGAGATGCGAATCGCGCCTCTCTGCGAAGTAGGCAGGGACCCGTTGCCCCGGAGAAATATTCCAGAGGAAATGTTTTGATATCCGGTATTCAATAAAGTGTACGTTTCTTACGGAATCTTTTCCTCGCTCCCTTCGATATTGGGTTTATGCGACGAGTTATGCCAGTCTAACGTATCCAAGTGGAAAGCTTACGTCATTTTGGGAACTGTGGTATAAGATACTCAATCAGAAGCATGTCTTTGGTGAAGGCTTGAAAAGGCAAGTAGCAAGATATCATCTTCCTTTGTGTCCTCCGTTGAGTGAGAAAAAATTGACAAAAGTTGGGTAATCGTAATGTAGTAATTAATTCTATTCTCATGTAGTAAATATGAATCAATTGTTACGCTCTCACCTAGAGCTATTTTTATCGTGAATTGTTCTTCTTCGAAAGCTCAATTGTTCTCTCGTTAGATTCTGCTGCTGATTTTTTTCTTATAGTAGCATATAATATTTTAACCATATGCGTATATATTTGCCTTCTGTTATGAGTTCTGCCATTCAAATTTATGTCCCAAAATAACTTTTGAGAGATTTCCTGACCAGTAATATCTTGAAAAGTCAATGAATTTTCTTTGCCACGGGAGCGATTAATGGGGGCGTTTTCTTAAATACGTGAAAAATTCTCTTTGCCAGTCAGATGAAAACTCTGAAATAATAATTCCTGCAATGCATTCTGGGACAACTTGAAGATGTTGTCCTTTTTGACTAATTGAATTCTAATTCTTCTAAATATTTAAGCCAATCCATTCATGGTATTTTATAATCAGTCAACCCAATTAAGAGAAAATTTCGGCCATAGTTTATTCTGTTCTGCATTATATTAGATACCTCGAATACAGCGGACAACACGAGTAACCACCCAATGTATAATATTCTGCAATAGGTTTTAAGTATCCTTGTGGACTTACTGCGGTCGCGGATACCACTCGGGTGTGGAGACGAGCAGCGTGAAACCGGAGAATCGCCTCCGCTTGGGATCTGCGTGAGAGAAATCGGAATTTGCGCTGCTCGCCTCCGCCTGAATCCCCACTGCCCCCCCGCAAACACGCGTACTCGACGCACGGGGAAACAAAGGAACTGGTGAGCGCGCAAGGGTAGCAATGATCCTCAAATGCAATGCCTCTCCGGTCGGCCACAGAGATATTGCGTCGAAGCGTCGAACTGTTTTTGGACTTGAATCCCTTTGGTCTTGGGGAAAGGAAGGAGTGGAGAAAACATTATAATCCTTAGAAATGTGAAAATGGCCGCCTTGTAGTGGATATAGCGACGTAATACAACCCTCCGACCGGAATTGTGCATAATACAATCATCCATTCACATCTGCATGCTTCCTTCCGAGTTGCCTGAATATGCGTGCCATTGGGTTAAAGGGCTCCAGCCGTTTGAGCGTGGTGAGATTATAAACTGCCTAAGAATAACCTAGCACTGATAAAAATGCCTTCGTTGTTCAGGGAAAAAAATTGATACGCCTATCTGTTTGGTTCTCAGTGCTTTCGTCCCTAAAGATAGTTTCGTAAGGTGAGGGTTGAGCTCACCTTGAAGTAAGCTCTAGACTTTATTATTACGTATTAAGGATTGGATGGCTATCTTGTGTCACGAGGATGTTTACCTTTCTCATTGCTCCACTAAGATATGAATCCTAGGCCCTTTAATCTGCTGCAAAACATATTTACCTATCATCCTTTCCCTAGGCCACTTTCGATTTACCACTAAGTACTGAAAATATGTTAACCACATCACAGGAAATATTATTGCTGAAGGTATCGTGGGTTTCACTCGAATTCGGAGCATGGATCTTGTGTTTTATTAGGCCTACCTGACCATTTTTGTATTAACTCGCCCAGGATCTAGTGGATATTATCAATTTTGACGAGTTATTACTTGCACTGGCAGTTTTTCTATTTTTCGGGAAAACGAAGGGAAAAATCTTTTCTGTGAGAAATTTTCATTATGACTTAAAGTAAATGGAAATTCTTCTAGGAATATGCTCTGATTAGGTCATCTATGCCCGCCGACTCTGTGACAGGGATTTATAAAATCTCAAGAAGCCTTGAAAACGCTCGTTGGGTGGTATATCGACACCTTGTTGGGCTGTGTTGCCCAAGCATTAACCGATGAAAAGCATTCAGTGGATTTGTTGGAGGATCTCAACGGAGTGAAATAGGTTTGAGGATGTCATAAAAGAGGCTCTATGCGTGACTCCTTCAGTCCTGTCGTGAAAACACTCCTGTATCAGCGAAAGAAGATGGATAAGTGAAAGTGATTCAGGAAAGGTTTCTGGTCCACTCTTCTTCAGGAGGGTTTGAGTAAGCTGCCGCGAGGTGGGAGTCGAGCGCAGAACACAAATTTGCTTTCAGGCCGAGTGCTGAAGAAGTGTCTCTCTCTCTCTCAGTCATCCTACACTCGTTCTCTTCCCTCGCTTCTCTCTGTCTCTAACTGTTTTTAATTCAATATTTTCGACATCTGTAAGTATCATAATAATGTACTATCCAGTTAAATAATTTTAAATGCGGATGATGGTCAGCACTTGAGGTTACATAGAAATATTTTTCTCGAATAATTTATTTTGATGTATTGCTAAACTTAATGTGACGTCTCTACTAGAAGTGGCTAAATAAAATTGACATTCCGACTCTAATATGTAGCTATCAAACGGCTTTATGTAAGAAAGAGAGTAAATAGGCACTTGACCATTGGGCATTCTTTCATGGCCTTAACCTAGATGACGAGCTGGAGCGAGAATTTCGTAAGAAAAAGTCTTTTCAATTTCAATTATCATCTCTCGTATGCAATTATAAATAGGTGATTAATATGGCCAGTCATTTTTTCCTGGAAATCCCTTTTTTGTTCTTTCTAATATTATTTCACATCTAACCTTCCAGTTTAATTACTTTTAGGCCAGAGTTTGCGAGCACTCGTGTTTTACATTGCGCGGACGAGAATTCATTCACTATTCCTTTTAGATCACTTCCAAATGAGGAAGCATTGAGTAATGAAGAGCAATATGCCCCCAGGGCTGTCTTAATTCATAAAAACGGAAAATCCTCCGCTAAGCAATTTGGGATTCGGGAGAGGGCAGCACTGGCTCCTATATTTTCCAATTAATTTAATGTAACCCGAAATGAATAAAACCTCCCTCCACCACTCCTTTTCCAACACGCGGGCACAGACAGACTCGCACTCTCACACATTTCGGTGGAAAATCGATCTTCAAACCTTACCACACACCCCCCCCCCCCCCCGGACCCCCCAAAAAAACCATGAAACCCCGAAACTTTTGGGCTCCGCGTTCAAATTGTTCTGCGACATTTCAAGTGTCACTCGGAATGCGTTGAAATTAACCATTCGGTGATTCGGTCAAAGGCGAGGAGCGGAGAATGGAGAGCGACTCGTGAGCCAACCACCGCCAGCCATCCCGGGGGTTGTGGGGGACAAATCGGAAGGTGAAGGAAGGGGCATTGGGGGTGGGCATGGACAAGGAAGGCTTTTGCTGGGAGTGGTGCGAAGGGCAGACGCAGGGGATGGAGGTTGGTGTCGAGTTCGGAATTTATGTCGACCATTGAGCAGAAGGCTATCGGTGGAAGGATTGTGTCGTCACTAGGACCCACTAAGACAAACATAAAATCGGTTTGCGTCTTCTGACTATAGCTTATAACACTTTCCTTTTTTCATTCCTTGAGAATGTTCCCAAAAATGCAAGATAAGCGCCGTTTCTATGCTTAAAGGATTCTAGATCTACATATTACCCCGCGAGCCACGTGTGGCACGGAGTGTTAGGACACCAGCCGTTTACAAATAAAAAGGAAGTGCTCTATTGAAATTACGACTAGCATTTATTGAAATCCTTTATGGTTCAGGGGAAAAATGAATTCCCATATCTATCCGTTCGGCAAAACATTTGTCATAATTTATCGCTTCTGTCGGATTGAATTTGCTTGCTAGGAAAATACTAGTAATGAATCGCTCGTATGTAAATCAAACAAATCTTCGAAGGTGGAACTTCGCTAACCCGCCTTCCCACAAAAAATTAAATATACGCCTTCAAGTAACCACTGTGAGGGATCTTAAGCTATTTTATAGATATAAATGGGTGAGGGTAATGTGGAAGGGTAAAGCGCCTCTATGAGTAATTAGAATATGACCATAATGGCTTAGGGGTTGTCTACGGAGGATGTTGGCTGTATCCGAGGAGCTATCTCTCAGGCAGGGCGTCGCGCTTACTTTGCCCGTGTGGTGGGGATGGACCCGGGACCTGGATGTTGGAGGTGGGTGGAGAGGGAAGGATTGAACCTCGGGGCGGATTTTGTGGCCTTTTTGAGCGGCGGTGTATAAAGAGGGAAGGATGGGGAGTGTTTCCTTAGAGCTGAACATATTTTTTCTCTTCCTGGGAGATAAAAATCCGTGTTGTAGTTGAAAAAACTAAGCTTAAGGTGAGGTGGGTAGGGGTTATGCGAAAATATCAGGGGGGGATATTGCATTGTGGGGGGTACTCGATTTTATTTATACTTTCATTCATCCTTTTCACCTGAATGCCAAGTCCCTGGCAAGTAACCTCATACCCCCAATATTTCGTTCATGTTGCTGTTTTTTTCTTTGACCCTTTTCCCATTCGTAAGGGTGCGGGTTCTTGCCCTTGGTGTCGGGAAGGGAATAATCACACACAAGTATTTGATGTTTTTGACCCAAAGTTTATTTCCTTTTAAAAACCCAATATCAAAATCCATTCAAGCAAAATGCATGAAGTAATAGTGAATTTGTGCGTCTAGAATAGCCAAAATTTAGAACATTACCAAAAGTCTCGGGAAGGAGAGGAGCTGCTGGTGATGGCACGGGTGGATAGCGAGGCGCTTAGGTCGCACGGGCCATACGGCCCGTGCTTTGACTCCAACTGTGAGTTACTGAGTGAGTTCCTGAGTGCGTCCCTCCCAATAGCATCTCCACCGTGCCATTATATAGGGAAGTGGAACCAGGATGTTTTCGTCCAAGAGGAAGGGGAAAGGAAGGGGAAGAGGAAGGTTAGGCGTTCTTGAAAGTGAAAAAGGTGCAAATCCCAAGGCATAGTTTGTCACAGCTGGCTATTCTGAGACGTCACACAACGACATATTTATGCCTATTTTGGAAATGGAAATCTTCCATTTCCGGATCACTACATATTCATATTTTTGTCCTTTTTTATAAGTTTCCCTTTTGCCCGGTGGTTACTTAACTTTCTGTACAAGGAACAAAATTAGCCGTGAGAGAGGAGGAAGGAAAAATGTTTGTATTTTAGGTAACTGTTTGAGGGAGCGGGGATTAAAATACTCCTTTCTTCCTTTCCCTACAAGCGAGTGGGATAAGCTTTTCCGGGAGAAAATGAGGCATTTTCTCTTTCTCTTGAGAAAAGTCTGTTATGTGTGTCTCTTAGCTGTCATTCTCTGCATTATCTTCGAGCTTACACTTACTTTTCTTAGAACCCTTTTATCAAACGATGTGTTTGAGCATCTTCTCAAATTCATAAATATTATATAAATTAAGAGAAAACCTTTTGCTTTAAAATTTTTGGATGCAGCATGTTTTTCCCTGATGCGATGTAAAAAGCAAAGTTTGAGTGATAGCATCGTATCGATGATAAGCAGGGAATTAAAATTGGCCGGGTGGTAGAAATTGCCTCAATTTACTCTATCTGTAACTTTGTCTTTGTTCATAATATTTGTTGATAAATGTCAGAGGGCTATGAACTAAGTATGATACTGTTTAATTTATAGTATATCTGTTTATGTTGATAAGGATTAGCTTTGGGTAGATGCCATACTGCTACCAATGCATTTTAAAAATATTCCATTAACCATTTCTAACCCAGAGCTGCTTCCGGGAAGTATATAATTTTAAGACTTCTTATTTTAAAAATGCGAAAATTTTCTACTCAATCATAATTATTATGGCAGCTACATAGTTCGCCATTAAACTTTACAGTGCAAAAGAACGCATAGTTTAAATATTTCATGAATTAGAGCTGAAAATGTACACTTTTTTCATGTTACTTAGATGCAACATTATGATAAGTTAAATATACTTGAGTCTATTGATTAAAGCTATTGTTTGGAGAGGGTGTGTGGGCGACTCGTGCGTTTCGGTGGCCTTCGAAGGTTTTTTTTTCCTCCGCGTCGAGGACGGATGAAAGAGATTCGTCGTGGAGGGCGAAGTTTTGAAAGGATGGTCGGGCGGCGGTTGGGCTGTATAAAATGAGCTGGTCGCCGGGAGGAGGAATTTAATGGGGGGGAAGAGGAAGGGTCCCGTGCACTTGGAGGGTGGGCCATCAATTTGATTAGTCCAGCGGGTGGAAGAGTGAAAGAGCATTTTCATCGCTCCTGACTTATCCCTTCCGAGCAAGTGAAATTGGTGCGTGTAGAAATAATTGCGCAATAAACTCCTGCGTTGGAGAGACAACAGATTTTTATGGGACTTACGTTCTGCGTTGCTAAATAGTGGGTGATAACATCCTTCCTTTTCTCTTAGATTTTCGCTGCGATTTGATGCAAAGTATCAACAATTTTTGGGTGTTCCGTTGCATAGTGCACTTTTAACTGCTCAACTTTTCATTGCATCTCATCCAGTCTTCTAACGACGTTCCCGGGAGGAGGAGCGAAATGTTTAGCATTTGAGTGAGTTCATTCCACGGAGCAGTAAATACGTTATAGGTTTGTGGTAGTGCAGTCTTCAGTTTACTTCCCCACACATTTCAAAACAGTATTTTTTTCATTTTTAAATAATCTCTTTGCTAAGTAACTTCATCTCGTTTGAGATCACTCATTTTACAAAACCGACTGTAAACATTTGACTGCAACGTCCATCCCTAAGGTAATGTCAACTGCTTCATTAAAGAGTGCCTGCGAGAATTGGGAAAATGTGATTTGATGATAATGGGAAATGATTTTCATGAAATATTTAAATAAGTGAAACTTGTAGTTCTTGATTTAAATTTAACTGGAACATGCATTGAAAATATTTCAAAATCAGTTACGTGAACCGTTGAAAAGAGCATAAAAGTTCTCTTATGTTTTGATCCAATGTGTATTCTTACTTCTAAAGTGTTCATTCTGTTAGACATCCGTATTTGTGATAAAATGTATGAATATGGATGAAGTTGGGACTTGCTTTACTTCTGCTTACACCTCCTGAGTCTTAATTGAAAGCCCTACAATGTGTTGAGAATGCATTTTCTGTCTTCCGAAATATTTATTTATTATGAGAAAGGAGTGCTGGTTTTTCGAACAGGCGATATGTTTTTTGTATTTTAGTATAAATATTGAGTCAATTGAGTTAAATTTCACCATGCCTAAGTAAATTTAAGTCTTAGTAAAAGTGCAAGACAGTGGGGTGTGATAGATATTAGTGGATGCGAGCCTCGATTGCTGTCACTTGTTTTCGTTTGACGCGGGGAGACATTCGCACTATTCGAATACTCACTGCTTTTGTTTCTGTACATTTTTTCGCTCGTGATCGAAGGCTTCATTATATCCGCGAGCACGTGCCGTGCATTGCTTATTCTCTCGCTCCCACGATGCATGTTTTTGTGAAATGAGCGCGGGGGCGTTTCAAAGACTTAAGATGAAGGGGAGCCGACAATCGCGCAATCAAGCGCGCGAGAAGGAAGGCGGGGAGGGGGGAGAGGATGGCGTGGAGTGAGCGAAACGGTCTCTCTTTAAGGGCGCACTTAAAACAAACCAAACCCTCCCTTTCTTCTTCCAACCCCGAAAAATCTCTTTTCGTCACTTTATTTTTGCCCAGCACCGACACGTACGCGAAAAAAACACGTCCTCTTTTTTTGTTTCACTCGCGTCGACTTAACTCACACGCACGCACGCACACACACGCAAACATGCCGAGTCGCGAGTGAGCGTGCACAAATACAAAAGGACCCAGGGCTTTTAGTGTAAAGCTCAGTTTAATCGAGAAAAGGTTTCGCCGTAAAGACGCGAAGCGAGAAGTGCTCGGTGCGGGTTGGCTGCTTTTTATTTTCGGCGGAACGAGCATGGGGGGGGGGGTTAGGGGTGTGGGGGGTGGGGGCGGCATTGCCAGTGGTGGTAACTGGCAGCATTCCGGTCGACTGTCTGAGCGACCATCTCCTATCATGTCTGCGACGTCGCCTGCGCTGGGAGAGAGAGAGGAGGTTGCCCCCGCGCTGGAGTTCCCCGGCCATCCTCAGGGGGTTGGAAAAGTACAGAGCGTGTGAGGGGGTGGGGTGGGCGGCATAGAAGTAGAGGGGGGGTCTTTTCTGGTAGGTCGGAGTAAAGCGCGCGAGGCGCCCAAATTACGAAAGCTCTTCGCTTAATGAGTTCTCGTGGTGCAGTAGAGTTTCCGTCGGGAGGACCCCCTCCCCCGCCCCCTCTCATCCGGGCTATCGCCGCTTCCCTATCCTCTTCCTTCGCATTCCATTCTCTTATTTTGCCCACTCATATTCCGCCATCTTTCCTCCTCCCCTGTTGCTTCGTCCTAGCCACTAACCCTAATTGCTAATTGTACCTCTCTGTGGAGGTCTCTTGAAAAAAGATATTTGTTGCTGTTTCCGCAAATCATTTAAATGACGTTTCGGTTATATTATGCGTGTATAATCCAGTTAGCATTTTAAGTAGTTTTAGATGTCCCTGCCTCTATTTTTTCCCGAAATGCTACGACTGTCTATTTCCAAATTAACTATGACATGGTTGGGCTGTTTGATCTTAGCATTAGAAAAAAAGCAGCCATGCGTGGTATTTTTATTTTATCTTCTAAAGGGTTTTATTTTTTTAGGAAGTAATACCTCTGATACTTAAAAAATGACTGTAGTTATCCCTCTTATCCTCTACATTTCTTCAAGTCAAAAATGCTTAAAATTTTTGGCTTACCCTAAAGTGACAATGGAGCACCTGTTAGCCTTTTTCAATGGGTATTTGAATACTTTCTGTGTGCTCTCGAGCAGATGGGAAACGTATTTCAGTCTTATGTGAGTGTGTACAATATAAAATTGTACTTATCACCGTGGTTGTGAATATTCTCTGTTAAAAATGGAACGATTTACAAAAAAATACCAAATAACTTGTTAAATAATCTCAATAGGAGAACATGTATAAAATGCCAATTGAAATGTTTTCAGCATCGGCATGTTCTGATTATACCGTCAGAAATTGGTTATTTAATCCGAAGTTTATGAAAAAAACCTATATGAAGTTTTTCATTATAATTATGCGTGCGAATAGTGCTTATTATAATTTATGAGGATAAAATAAAATGGTTAACTTCCACACACTTTTTTATTAACAAACTACCGACCCGGTTTCGACACGTAGTGTCATTATCGAAACCGGGTCGGTAGTTTGTTAATAAAAAAGTGTGTGGAAGTTAACCATTTTATTTTATCCTCATGAATATAAAACATTTCCACTATATATCGCCGGGCACTGTGAATTATGTTATTATAATTTGTTGAGAACAATTTTTTACAACCGTCTTGTAGTTACCCGACCAAATTCGAGTCTCTCTGTCCATCCGGCAAACCACGCTTCCCTTCAAATTTCTCTCTGCTCCCTTCTATCCCCAATGCACCGCCTAGCTTCATCATGCTACGCGCGAGAGTTTTTACTCCTCACAGATCGGCTCTACGTCCATGTATACGATATGTGCAGGGATGTGACGAGTCGGTCGTTTCATTGATATCGGTCACCGTGTACCATTCACTGAAGGTAGTCAATCGATCGTCAATAACCACCTATGCCGATCATTACCGGTATTAGTCACTACCATTTGGCCCCAAATAAAAAACATATACCAATAATGGAAATTCCGATAAGGTTAGTGCATTACATTATGATTAAAATGAAACGGCTGCTTTGATACTTCTGAATAGGATTAAATAACTAGGCACTGATGTCAGTCCTAGGCCTAAGGTCCTAAGTAGGCCTCTGCAGTCCGCCCGTTGAAGTTTTAAATTTGCTGCTGCCCCTTTGGGTGCATTTTTATCGGTTTTCTAAAATTTACGCAGCGCAGCGGTGATGTGAGAGCGATCCATTCGTTTTCAATATTTACCACTCCAGCTATTGCAAAGTCATGAAAATGTTCGATCATAAAATCGCAAATACAAATACTGGTTAAGAGCTAGTTTCTCCGTGAAATTCGGGTCGCTCTACCTGTCTGCGATGCGAATGACGACTTTTGCATACCCATTTTAATGCGCGGTGAGTGAGAATGTATGAAGAGTCCGACTGGCTAATCCTCCATCACACTAGTCGTGGATGACACAAAAGATCTCGTTCGCGCAAGTCGGTCGCTCACGACGTGTGTGTGTGTGTGTGTTTGAAGAGCGCGGGTCCCATGTCTGAGCCTTACGGTACCCACATCCCCTCACACGCACATGCCCACCCGCAGCAAACCACCCCCGGGAGACACTTTCCCACTTTAAAACAATACGCTTCGACGCGACGTGCAATAGTGGCTCCTCCATCGTTGTCTTAGCCGGGGTTAATTAACTCATTGTTGTGCAATTTTGCTCGTGAGTAACGATCCATTAAGGGATTTTTTTTAAAATTCACCCTTTTATGGTCGCTCTCTTGGTGACGTTGGACCAGGTCTTTCTCTCTCTCTCATAAATTAATGCCGAAAGTATTTTCAACGCCGCCTCAATATTCCACTCAAATCTTCATTTGTAATTATGTAAATTACTATAGCTCTCGCCTAGCTTACATTTCCCTCTGTGTGGAAAGAAAGAAAAACATGACCAGTCTACTGGCTGTGAATCTGCGGTGGAGTCTAATTTCCCTGAAAGTGTTCCTGGTTTTGCGTGACGAAAAGGAATTAGTGGCAATATATCCCTTATAGTGAAACGTAGAACATGCACCGAAATGTGCCTTAATTTATTAGCGATGAATTTGTTAAAAATTATTGCATGTATTTTTTATTTTACTGTAGTTCTATTTCTCACCATATTCATGAGGTTTTGTGGCTTAAAATTGTTTGACAGTAGCCTTAAAGTACTCAGCTCTTATTAATTACAATCAGATTGATTAAAAAATGTGACGTTTTGTTTTTCAAAGTTTTTTCTCTGTCCCAGACTTTTATCTCATTTTAAAACGGCAGATTGTTATACAAATTAGCATGGTGTATTCGATTTTTGGTTGCAGAGTTGTATTAAATGACACCCACACCTTCAACGAAGGTTAATTGAAGTCAATTGGTATGACTTTACATACTCTCTCAATGTATTCCTTAGCAATTTTAACACTGATTTTGATTGTACTGTATCCCTCATTGCTAGTGAGCACTGCGCTTAGTGATAACTTGGATAAATTTTCCTCTGTGATAAATTCGATTGTATAAGGGGAAATAAACCGAATTACATGCGTGAGTTTGCTCAGATGAACTTCTCTTTCCCTGGACTGCGGAAGAGAACTTAGTTCCGATAGCATTATTCGCCGCCCATCTTTGGTCCTCTTTTCGGAGGCGGTAATAAGATTTTCTGCGTAGCCATTTTCATTGCTAGCCGAAGACTTGTTAGATATCCAATATGAATGAAATATAATCCCATTCGTCTCATTCATCGGCGGAATCACATTAGCTCCGAAAGAATTCTCGTTTTTTTTCTGCGGAAAGAAGGATTCCACGGCGGCAGATCCCTGAATTTCCGTGTAGCGAAAGAATGGAGGCAAGAGCTTCTTCATTTTACGTGACATGGTTTCACCTGGTCCTAATGTGATTGAATCGAGCGCGGAGGGTATTGGATGAGAGGGAGCGGTGGAGGAAGTCTGTGGTTTCATTGTGGGAGGGACCTTTTCGATTCGACAAGAAGGGTCCGTGGATGGGCTTCGTTTGTGGCTCGAGCTACGAATCCTCGTTAGGTGTTGAGTTTGTATTTTATGCATTTTTGGAGCCGGAATAATATCAGAATAATGTCGAAAGTTTATCCTCAGACGTGTTAAGGGATTTGTTAAATTTTCTCCAATATGCGTTGCTAGGAATCAAGCCCATAGCATTATTTGTCTATTTATAGTATAGGTCCTGATAAAGTAGGGTATCCTTCAGGCATTCCTATTGGTGCTTGTAACTCGTGGAGGAGATTTCTGCTAGGATAGATGGTTATATTCATATTTCCGGTGTTTGTTAGTGAGGTTGAAGAGGCTAAACGAGTATTCTGACCGTAGTCAAATTCTTTTAGCTGCATTCTCCTAAAGTATGAAATACAAACGGCTTATAATAGGTAGCTCTCGCGTGATTTAATAGCAATTTTCTCAGTTAATGTGAATAAAGATTAAACTTGGCGTAAGTTATTGCTTTCCATGATAGATAAGTTTGGATTTCCTCGATTTTCACTGTGGCATTCTAAAGAATCGGCCAAGTTTAGCAGGCGCGCAACCTGCAGGGGTGCTTTGGGGGCCTCAGTTCCCCCTACCGAATTAATTTTCTGTGTGATGACTACCCGCGGTGTAGCTGCTGACCACTAGCCCATATTTATTTCTACTCTGACACTACATTTGTCGTTATATTTATATTTATTCATTTCTGCAAATAGCGATGAATCTGTTACTACTATGCAAACAAAGTGCATAGCTGACTTATTTAAATGTATGGTTTTCCGAAGAGTGCGAATTGGCATCATATTCGTATTACGTCATTATAGGCGACCCAAAGAAACCTCCCCAGCAAATTTCTGGCTACATGCCTGTACGTTATTATTTAATGTCAGTGAATCAGCAAGTAACGTCTTGTTACTGAACTTCATTATGGTGATTGTATGATAAAAATTTACCCACTCTAGTAGGAAAATTTAATGTTGTTATAAATAATACAAATATATAGAATATTCTCGGGTGAACAGCACAAGAATATTGCCTTATGCTAAATCTCCATAGTTAAATGAATTATCGAATTTTTTCTGGTATAGGTCGATCTTTCGCTATTTCATATCAACTGGTGCAGCCTTGTTATCAAGCAGCATTGCACTGTGTATTTGTAATTAATATAAAATATTTGTATTCATGAACCGGATTTTACAAAGCCAGTTGCGTTAATTCTAAATTGCTCAAATAAATGCTTGCTTTTTTCACTTGACCAGCACGATTTTTACGTGCTTTTTTTCAGACTTGCTGTTAAAACTATTTGGTATCTAAATACTCCATACCCTTTGTAGTCGAGAAGCTGAATTTACAAAGTAAATTATTGCCGCCGTATACACCTACCCATTATTTCTACCATTTAATTTTACTCGACGCATTTAATGCTAGTGTGTAATTTTTGCGTCGTTCCTTCCCATTTATTCATCGCTTACACACTGTTTTAGACCAGACTTCCTTGTTTGTGACCGGTTTGCGTATATCTTATCATTATTCCCTCACATACCTACTTACACTCCATTGTCTGTAAATGCTAAGAGTTGGGAATGCTCTGACTCTTGTTGCTGCATTCTTGACCCGAATTACTCGACTAGTGAAGTGGGAGTGAAGTCGCTGTTTTTATATCTGGGGTGAAAAAAAACGTGAAAAACAGTCTCGAGAAAAGAAAGTACGTAAGGAGCAATGGCTCCTACTCTTATCTACTTCCCGCCTGTTCCTAGTTCTTAGCATTTAACCTCCATGCTTCTTCATTCGCACCTCAAGGAAATCCAGAGATACGTTCGTAACACGCTTGGCGATCTTTTCAGTGCACTGCGCAATATACATTATTTACTTTGTAGATGAGCTACTTATTGGCTTCTCGTAGCTATCAAATTAGTGGGTTATGCGCATTTAAATGAAGGTATTTGGGAACTCATCAAGCAATCCGTATTGACCATTTAATTCCATTTATTTGTATTCATTTTTACTATCTTTTCATGAAAAGTTAAAGCGAGGCGGGTGCCAGAGTAAAATTATACTTTAAAGAAACTGGAAAAGGCATAAAATTGTTCGTCTTACGGCTTGAATTGAGTTTTCAGAGTAGAGGTATATTTAAAAAAAATAGTGGTATGACAATTTAATTTGCTACTACCAGAAATTTAGCAGTAAAATTATTTTTCGATGCAAGGTTAAATTATAGATTTTTGCATATTAACTCGTCGTATAGGTATGCTATAATACAACGCAGTATTGCTTAAAACTATCAAATTTGTCTCAAGGGAGGTAAAAGTTTTCAATGACTTGTTTCCAGCCTTAAACGACAACCAATACCGCTTCAATGCCTCTTGACCAGCTCCGCAATCGCCTCTGTGTTAACATTATTATTTATCCAGCCTGATAGGAGTACCCTCTCATGTATGTTCGTATGTCGTTCCCTTAAAGCGGAAGCTCGGTCTATGAGTCAAGGGTATGTCGTAGTCTATAAAAAGGTACACCCGCTGCATTCCATCGCTTTCACACCACTTTACCCATTCCTTTAAGAATCCATTTCATATGATGCGTGAAAAAAAAGTTCTGCGCCGTAATTCATAAAGTTCCTCCGTTTTATCGAAACCATTCATGCTATATGTATACTCACAAAATGTTCGCACTATGATCGTATCACTCTTTCGTGACTTGTATTATTTATCACTGAGGTGATTTCTGATGCGAGGTGTTCGGTTTTGGTTCCTGTGGCATGTGCTTGTTCGCTTAGCAAATCAGTATTGCTGGAAATATTGAGGTGTGAATATTATTCTTTCTATTGGGGTTACGGTATGGAAGTTTGGGTGGCACGTTTTAAAGTTTTTAATAAATTGTGTTTAAAATATAAAACGACGCAACCCGTGTTTCGAATCACTACTGGAGCAGGATCAGATGTAAACTCACTGCAAATGTATGCCTGCTAAATATATAGAAAACTTGTCAGTATAATATTGTATTTTTTAAACACAACAAGTGGAGAAGTAGTAGCAGTCATTTTACTCTCCATGGCTAAAGATGAGCAGGGAGGAGAAATATGGTGGACATGAGTATATGCGTATTATGGGATGGATATTCTGGGGAAATTTAGAGGAAATATTCATTGATGGCACCATGAAATCATGCATATTTCATTTTAAAGATACCCTGATTTGACTAGTTATTTGATATTCAGGTGACGTATTCGAAAAGAATGTGATAATTTGATGAAATCATAGTTTTTCAATTAATCTTTTACAGCGAATTTGGCAAACTTTTACACAGCCATCGAAAGACTTTTGGAGACGCTTTGATTCTTTTAAATCGGGCCATAATTTTTGGGACACCTGCATAGTTAGCAATGTAATCTCAATTGTGGAAAATTTATTATTCTCTGTAGTTAAAACTTGACGTTGCTTATCACTGACCCTCAGAATCAGCGGAATAGTGCCCACTGCATGTCTTTTGGATGCTCTCATGAATGGAGCCATGAAATATCTTCCTTATCCCTTCCTTTTACCTATCCGTTGCTTCTTCTTCTTCAGGCAAGATTTCATGTTATCTTAACCAACCATCGCTCGATACATAAAGGCCGAGCGTATCCTCGAGTCAGACCTTCTCTCCCATTTTAGACTTCGCGGAAATCTGGCCGCTCTTTGTTTTTGGAAAAAAACCTTTCGGCGATAAAAGCTACCCGACGTTAATTAAAAGGTCAGCTGAGGTTTCGGACTCGGTTTAGTTAATTTATATCTAAGCATTATATCATTCATACCACAAAAGTAGTCCCCTAAATCGTACAAGTTGCTTCCAGCGAAATATGTCGACGAGGCTGCTCGTTTCATTTTTTTATAATATGCGTTGAGGCCGTTTTCCTTTGCAGAGAAGATTAATGTCTGACCATGGCTACTCGTTGATGTCTTGTCACTCCGACTGAATACTAAATGTTAAATTGTTTTACGGTACTCTGTGTCTGGTATTCATGTAGCATATTTTACTGCATTTTTGGGGCTATTTAGTCTAGGCAATAAGTCATCATTTATTTTCGTATTATTCTATTTCACGTGAAGTTGTAGAATATTGGGACTGAAATGAAACGCGATCAAGGAAACGTATGAAAATGGATATATCACTAATATCCTGCCTATCTCTCCCATTATGACGTTTTTGGAAAGCTGAAAACTGGTGTTAACTTATGGAAATATTTTCTTATTCTTTTAATCTATTTATTATTTTTGCAGGTAGAATTTAACTGTTTGTCATCCTTCACGTGAAGTAATTATGCTGTACTATTCATGTATAAATAGATCATAAGTAGTACTCTGTAAAAGAAATTAGTGGTTTAGATATATCAAGTACAAACCTTATACTATGTTACTATAACAATACTTAATTATGAGCAGTCAAAACTGCTGGACTTCTCGAGGTACTACCTTCAGAAATGTTCGGTTGCGGGTATCAAAAGCAGGGTGCTCAAATTAATACCATAAATTGCTCATGGAAGGAACTTCTCTTTTCTGCTTCTTTATCGCTCTTAAGGTAAGGTCATGCTTGTTCCTCGACCGTAAAATCTTACGACTGAAATGTGGTCTTCATTAGTAATATGGAATATTAAATTAAACTAATGACTCAATTCATAATAATTTCTATTTTAAATATTTTTAATTTTTTAATACAACTCATTATTTAGATTTTTATGCGATGAGTGAGAGGAAAAATAAAGGAATAACTAAAAAAAAGCGAATTATAAGTATTGTTAGTTTTTGTCGAATATTTTTATGCGCGTCTGAAAATGTGTTGTTGTGAAGTTATTAGTGGGACAAAGATTATACCTTTCATCACTACTGTGTATCTCGGTGAGTTTAATTAAAGGGTGACAAATGATATTAGTTGTTTTTACAGCCATTCAAAATTTAATTATTTCGAAAATGTTTGTCGGACTTATTTAAATTCCAACAGATATTCGCTCGAGCGCCCCAGTTGGATATATTTTTCCTGCTAGTGGCGAGACGTGCATAATAACCTGGTATTTCTCTCTTCATCTAGACTTCACCCTTTGCTCTAGCCTATGCAATCATCTTTTTGGTGGGTAATAAAAAATAAACGTGGGGTCGAAGTTTCGCCACGGAGAGCGCAAGGAGAGTTGAAAATTTTGCCGGCTGGTGCGCCCTCATCGCATTGAACCACCGGAAGTGGTGGTGGCGGTAAATATACATGAACGCCCTTTCTTCCCCCTCCCCTCTCTCTCCATTCCTCCGTCTCTCTCTCTGCTTCTTTATCTATCGTCTCCGTATCCACCGATTTCACCCTTGCTATGCTTTGTCTGCGCCCGTTTCAAGTCCTGCTCCGTTACTGTAGAATTCATATCTCCAGAGTGAGTGAAGGAGCACAAAAAGGAATACGCTTGTAATTCTATTTATCGGTTAAAAAAATACGTGATAAAACTACGAAATTATTCAAAATATATTTTTAAAAATTACTAAATAAGAAAGTTTCTGTTTAACATTTTGTCTATTTAACTTTTTAATTTATATTGCATACTTTTTCTCGACGTAATCACATGAGAAATAAATGAAAAAAAAAAAATTTGAAGGTAAAGTTCCCCGAGGGAGGCTATAAATATGTAATTGGTGGGTTAAATAAAGAAGTAACCTATAGAAAAAACATCAGGAAAGTAAGGAGACTTAGTTGGTAAAAGAGTGAAAGAGTAAATGGAAAAAGCGTTGACTTATATCAGTTTTACAATTGCAGTTCTATGAACGAATGGATACCTATTTTTCATATTGATAGTTTTTTTGTTTATTAAATCACTTGGTTCAAGCCCAAAAGTTAATTTAGAGGAAGGCGCTCAGACAGAAATATGGTAGACGCCACTTCATTTCCCTTGGTGTCTCCACAGTGCAGTGGTTTTTTATCAGGACTACTCAGAGAGTTAACCTGGATTTGAATGCAGTGCAACATAGAGCACTTCGTTCGGTGAGCCAAATTGGTGGAGCTGCTCATTAGTTGAAATGAAATTGAGAAGTGTATCCTGAAGCCAATTGAAATAGGAATCCTCGGACAGGTGAAGACGTATTGCTCTCCCAGGTCTAGCCAAAAAATCGGCTTCGGAGACACTGATTCGTATTTTAACAAGCATTAAGGGATACAACTTTAAATTTCACCTTCATCTCTCAAAAACCATTCAGTATTCGTAATGTTATCCGCCGTAAAGCCAGAAAGAAATATTTATTTAATTACATTTTTTCGCGAAACCATAGAGATTAGATACCAATTCATCCTTAATATACTAAAATAAAGTTTTTGAAATGTTGACTGTGATTACGGTATTGCTCTCATTATAAAGTGCATCCATTTTTTACTGAGAATATAAATATGCTGACGTTTTTTTCAATTGAACTACATTCCTCATTTTTTAAAGGGATTAAAGTTGCTAGTGTTTGAGATATTTATATTCGTTTTTATTTTTATTCAAATCATTCTTCTTCGAACCGATTCCAACGATGTTTTATTTGAGGCAAATTCTTTCTCCATTTTTTAAAACGCAACAAACGGAATTTTCTTTAGTTTGGTTATGTCAAAGGAGCAAATTTGAGCTTTTGATCTCTCATAAAAACCACCTGATAAAGCTTTGCTTTCAATCTGTTTCAAGGTTACTTCTCAAAGTCGATGCTTCGTAGTTTGCGCAACTTTGCAGACTCCAGTTGAATAAGTATCTTTTGTGAACTTTCTTTTGCTGTTTAAAGGTCTTGGACAGTAATTTTTAGAACGAGTACTGGATTTGTGATTTTCTCTTTAAAAGTTATCTGTTTATGTTTCTCTTATTTAGTAATTGAGCTCACCCTTATTTATTTATATTTTTATAAATAGTTTATAGTTTTTTTGCATTTATTACTTCATTAGCTCTTGATTTAATTTATTATCGTTTTTACGTAATCTTTATAACCTTTCTTTTCCACCACTCGTATTGAATCCATTTTTATTTTATCGCTTTCTTATGTTATCTCGTTTTTCTGCTATAAGGTGGCTCAGGTACTAACAATTAGTTTAATCTTCGACCAAATGCTTAGCGATAATCCACGGTACATGCGTTAAGTACATAGAGTACTTGGTCCACGATTTCATGTGTAGACCCGATTTCTCTCGCAGCGGCGTTTGTAAATTGTAGACTGTAGCAGGTGCATAACTGCGTGAAAGCCGAGATATCAGCTGTTTGCCGTTGGGTGGGAGATAAAAATCCATCGCAGGAGTTTATGAGCATATCTCGGGTCTCCGCTTTAAAAAAAAACCCTTTCTCACGCTTCTGCCCTTCTTAAGGGGGGCGTTTCCCTGCATATCCTCCTGGACCTCTTTTCTCATTTCATGTCTTTGCCTTTATCGCCTCCCGTCCCTTCTCTTTTCGTCCTAATCTCCCTCCTATTCCTCCCTATTCTCTCTCTCTCTCTCTTTTACCCTTTCCTTTTCCCTCCCTCCCCACCCCTTTCGCGACCTCTCCTCTCCAGTCACCTCGCTCGCCTTCACCCCCTCCCTCCACCTCAAATCGGTACTCATCCCCTGCCTCCATCCGCATTCTCAATTTCGGAGCAATGCCTTTGTAATGGCATTTTCTTATCCGGCGGTGTCTCGCTGGAGCTCGCAAGTTTCGGAGGCGAGCGCGCGCCCACCCCCATCCCTCCGCTGTCGTGCCTTTCCCACCTCTCTCCCAACTTTGTCTCTCTCTCATATTTCAGCCCTTCGATCCAACCAACATTAGGGCTCGAGAATCACCTGAGACGGGGTAATACACTCTCTCGATAGTTCGTTCGATCGAAACCAACATTGATTGCGTATTGCGGATAGTGGCTTTTGTAGTCAATGGCAATCACCTTTTCATAACGACTAACGCTGCGTGGGGCACCCCATTATTAGAGTAGCAAGGCTGTAGCCTAGTGGTTAGAGCGCTTTGCTGTTGATCGTTTGGCTCTGGGTTCGAATCTCGGTTGAAGCCCACGGACACCCTCAAAACAAAATCCTCAAAGTTCCAAGGGAAACGAACGGCCCCACCTACTCTTAATACATGAGATTCGCACGCCATCGAGTTAGTTCTGGGTGAGCCCTACCCTAACATTCCTTAGCAACCTTCGGTTCGAATTAATAAGTGACTGTTTTGATAACTATACAAAAGTCCGTCATTGCTAAGTAAATGGATTTGTGTTCTTAGTAGCAACTGATATTTTTTCTATTAGTTGGTGCCCAATAGGTTTGAAACATTTCGTATCATAATGAGGGGGCGTTTAAAATTGAGCTGGAGGTAATTCGATTCCCAGAATGATATAGAAGACGGTTATTGGGCTCGAATCTTCCGTGCGAACGGTGACTGCGGAGAGAGAAGAGGTTCGCCGTTAATGCGTGTGTGTGAGTCTATTGCAATTTGTTCTCTGTTTTAGTCCAAAAGTCCTCTGTTTTAGCAGCCAACATCCACGCGTTAAATGGCCTTCAAAACAATTACTCATCAGTATCTATCCCTTTGTTGCACGGTATCGAAAGAAATTCCCGGCCATTTACAATAATTGGCCAAAGAAAATCATGACATCTGTATGAAATGATAACATCGTATTAGGTTTCTTTTATACTTTTGCCATGTATAGGGTTGGCAATCGATTTGTGCCCCATGGTTTTCTACCTTAAAATCCATATCCTCATCTATCAATTCATTTTAGTCATTGAAAATCCAGCGCTAAACTCAAGTGACTCATATCGGGGAAGTCTGATGTGGCCAGGCTTCCAGCAGAAGCTAGGTGATGTCTGGGTCATAGTTTTCGACTGGTTGAAAAAATTGACACCGCCCGGATATGGAAATGGCGTAACGGGCTTAAAGTGCTCCATCGCGTCGGGCGGAGGGAATCCGTGCAGGCCGATAGGCAGTGCTTGGTGAGGGGGAGAGCGCGCATTTGGTGCGCATCTCTTTATGGGCGCAAATGGCGTCTTCCATATCCACGACGGCGCACCGTGTGGGAGCTTCCATGCAGTGACACATCATCCGGATCACTTTATTTGCTGCCCTGTTATGCGTTTTCCTTGCACCCGTATTTTCTAGCTGCTCGCTGCTGGCTCTGTCGAAAGGGGTCGAGGCCATCAGACCTTCCTCTTTCCTTGCAATGGCTTGGGCGGCCAAAGGCCATGACTCCCACCAAGGAATCAATGCGTCTCATCGATTTAAGGTCTGCCACGAGTAAACTATGCAAGGTTGAGGTTTTTTGACTCAAATAAATGCTGACACATTATCCTTTATTTTTCCTTTGTTTCGCATGGCATTGCATTAAATTTTAATTGAATGGTAATGCCCAGGCGCAATATATTCCCCCATTGTATATACCATGGGACGTGTGGCACTCTCTCACTCGCGTACATAAATTCCCGAGCACTTCCAGAAGAACTGGAAGGCTTAAATTTGGCACACAGCTGGGGGACCGGACATGATCTGTAGGAAAATTACGAAAACCGGAAGTTTACGTCACCCGCCATTGTTACGACTTTAAAATGGCGGAAATTTCGCACTATTTTCGGGACGATATTTTGGATTTTATTTAAATGCTCGAACTGTGCGTATCATGTGGATGTGTGTTGTAAATTACGAAAGCTCATTATCTGGCCGCGTTTCCGTAATTTTTTTACGTTATGTTTTGAGAAAAAGCCGTCCAAACACAGAGGAAGAAATGAGATGATTCTCTGAAAGATATCTGCTTCCTATTGCTCTCGTGTGACCTGATAGCGGAAGGAACTTCCTCACGATCCCCGTCCAACAGATTTATCCTCCTCCTCCAGCTCCGACACCCCCATCCACCTCCGATTGAGGCGACGCAAGCGATGACTCTTCGCGATACAAAAACCTTTAAAAAGATAATTTCAACTCCTGCCGCTCTCGTTGAAGCGGCTGGTAATGAATGATCTCTCGCGGCGGCAGACTACATGGCCAAGCACCAACGACAAGATATTTCATTCCTGCTGAGTGCATTTCCACTGACCCTTCAACTTGGCTGTCCCATTTGCATCTTTCTGGATGATCATGGAGTCCCGATGCTGCTCCGGCACCAATTTTTGGGTGATCAGCTTATGTTGCAGTCTATAATATTTGCGAATTAAACAATATTTTATGAAAACATTTCCCTTTTAATAAGATTATTAGTTTAAAAAAATGTTACGAATTTTCTTGGGGTATATTTGATTTCGCCCGTGAAGAATCTCGTATTTAAGCATGGTAAATGTGAAAATTTTACAATTACTCATATGAAATTTTTTCGATCACCCACAAAATTAGACGGCGAAGGGATTTGGGGACGAAGCCTTTTCGTGAACGCGCGCGGAGCGCCACGAGTAATAGTATAAAACCGTTTTGTGCATATTAAAATATATTTTTAAAACTTTACAATTTTCTAAGGAAGAGTTTATCAGTTTATTGGTTTCTAAAGTATATTTCGTGGTACATAGTATTTATAGAGTGCATTTAGGACTTCACCTAAATGACCCTGCCTAGCGTCGTCGTCATTGGCGGTTAATAATCCCACGATTGATTTGACGCAGCTCTGATATCAGTTAACATTTATGTACTAGTATTTTTTAAGTGTTTATCCTCTTTTGCATTTTATCTTTCTCACCATGGGCCTATCCTTACCATTGTCTTTATTCACGTGCTGTTGATAAAAGGAGCTGGTTTTCTATGATTTTTTAGATAAATTGATACTGATTGACTGATATGTACTATTACCCTGGAAAACAGAATTGATACGGGCGTATATATAAGCTGGTTGAACTGCATTCTTACGTAAAATAAAATAAATTCTTGGTATGTTCCACAAAATAAAAGATAATTTTCTGACTTGACCTGAAAAATGCCTATGGAGTTGATGAAACTGTCTGTAAGTTCCACCATATTTATGGAGCATACCAAGTATTATTTAATTCAGCTGGTGTATACCGAAAAAATCGGTATTTTGTCACTGGATGTTGGTAAATCCTTTTATTCCAATAATTTATCGTAAGTATTTTCAATTTTCGCTGAGAGTGGTTGCGAGAGCCGCTCTTTTCAATAATCTATAGCAAATACTTTCAATGCACACAGAAGACCAATTGTTTTTCTTCTGTCTTATATGGTTTCCATTAAACTCCTCTCTTTTTGATGCCAAGAAAACTGCAGAATTTAATTCAGAATCCTTTGTATGTGAATCAGCGGGTGTGTCTTATTCTTTCGCGTTATTCAGGGGCCCATTCAGTCGTAGGGATTTAATCCCGAATTCCCCTCACACTTCTACGACCCTGACCCTCCCCCCTTGTCTTCTGTAATCGAACACGTGACCTTAAAGGTTTTGAGACTCCTTCAATCAACCCTCGGTGGTACTTACTTCTGAATACAGGTCGCGCGGAAAGGAAGACAAATGTGTTGGAAGTTCACGGAGAAAGGAAAGATTGAGATCACGGAGAACAATGCATGAGATGGAGAGAAAATAGGTTATTATGGTCCCCATACGTGTTCGCTTGCGGAGTTTAAGGTTGCCTCGTGGCTTAGTGATCTAAAAAAATAGTCGGTTTATCGATGTTTAAATTAAAAATACTTCCAAAAATTCAACATTCTCATATTAGGTATATTAGCTAATGTTCAAATTAGAAAAAAGAATCCATATTTAATTTGTTTTAATTGCTATTAAGCGAATTTTTTCCCCTGTTTACGCAGAATGTAGGGGTATTTTCAATTGAAATCGTATTTTCACTGCATCCACAGAATCATTGTTCAGACGTTTGATGAATATTGTAGTGCGGCTAGGTACTTTTGTATTTATTGTTACGATTATTGTGTTAAACGCTTAATTTACACATTTTTATGGCCAATATATCAACTATATACGTTTTTTAATTTACATTTTTTCGTATACAGGTAATAATCGCTGTAGGATCTTAAAAATACGATTTTAAAGAGCCCTAGCTGTTATAAATTATATTCCAAATTTTAAATTTTTATTCGATAAACTGGTGTGAGAATTAGGAAAGAAGCAAATACACCTTTCTCTTGATTATTTCAATGCGTCACTTTACCAATTAGGGCACACGTTAGGCATTCTTCCTGATGATGTCAATTGGACATTTTACAATATGATGAACTTTCCCGACATGTCACTTGAATATGTTGAATTTATTTGCAAATAGAATCGATGCTATATTTTAAATTTCCGTCTAATTGATCGTGGAGACATGGATTGCCCATGGCGTGTGGTGTTTGTAATGCGTTTACTTCGTTTCTCGTCAGAATCTCCTTAACTAACCTGCTTAGCTGCTCACTTTGGAATACAGATCGCGCAAATGGCAGTGGGGGTGGGGGAAGGCCAATGTGTTGCAAGTCGCTGCTGCGAGGAATAAGAGAAATGAGTTGGGGTGTGAGAGGAGGTGGTGTGTTCTCTGGGCTCGGCGTGTTCGTTTGCGGAGTTTTAAGAATAGTCAGTCACCCCCTGCCAAATCCGCTCCCCACCCTCCCCCCCTTACCAACCATCCCCGTTCCCTCCCACTGCACCTCCCTCACTCCGCCCTCGAAGAACTTAGTTTCGTAACTCGATTACTGCTGGGGTATTGAAACCCTGAATAGAGGGCCGGATGAGACGTATTTCATTCACCGGTGTCGGGACGGGGTTCGTTGGGGGTGCAAAGAGAGAGAGAGAGGCAGGGTATTGTTGGGAGAGCACCACCAGAGGACCCGCGAGAAGTGGCAGTGGTGTGAGGTTGGTGTCTGGTGCTCCAGGTTGAGAGAGAGGGGCTCTGTGGTGCGGAGTGCAGGTGAAGTAGGCTGCGGCTTAAGACGGACAGGATGCCTCGCTGACCCTCTGCCATCATCTTATCTGAATTTATTTCAAATTTGTTTTATTCTTTTTATGTACTTTATTTCTCTTCTCGCACTTTTTTCAATTTAAATATTTTGTCTTTCCATCAGTTAATGTGAACCATTTTCATAAATTGTGACAGACAAACCTGCGCGGACAATAATGTTAATTCTTTCCTTTACACCTTCTCTTATAAAAATGTTTAACACTAATTCACGTCAGAGGCAACAGACGAAGAAAGTGTAACTTTCGTAAACGGTTAAAAGTAATAAATTTTTTAATAGTCTTCGATCGATCACCGAATCACCGATCGAAGTTTGAGAGCGCTATTTTGTGGTAATGTTTTGGAAAATTCTAGTTAAATATATGCTAAATATTTCGGCGAAATTTGTTGGAGAGTTGAATAAATTTCGACAGCAATTACAATAATGTATTAGTTTTGACACTAGCGTATATAATTCTCATTAAAACATACGAGTCACTGTAAAAATTAAATACAGAAACCTCACTCTAATAATTTTTGAATTTCGCTCATGATTCTGAAATTGGAGTGCTAATATTTATGAAACTGAAGAGATAATACTTTCGATGAATCGTAACGGCTCAAAATCACTGTCGTGTGCCACTAACTGCCACTGGCAAATGTGATTTTTCAGAGAATATCATGCATTTCATCTCTCCTTTACTTGGTTTTTAACGTGTAAGAGTTATTATTATGTTTATAATAGGTAAGAATAAGTATTTACAAGTCGTGAAGAAAAGCATGGAAACGGAGAAAAGAAATGAAACGCATTCGAGCACAATGGATTCTCAACGCACGGGTGATCCACAATATTCCATTATAAGCAAGGTTTAAAAAAAAGCTAATGGAAAAATGACGCCATAATGACTCGAGTAAGGAATGAAGATGGAGATTTAACTTTCTTACAATACTGCGAATACTTCCAAAGACTAAATTTGCGGTCACATTGTTACCAATAGTATCGTTGCCATGGTCAAAGTTGCCAAGTGAAATTGCGATTTTTATGCCCCCAATACGGTACTAATCGCACAGATAGTGTGCTTTGTATACCTTTTACTCCTTTATTTAAGTCAAATGTCATGTATTTGATTCACTGATTTTTTTTTGCTTCTTAAACGTCTGATACTATACTATTTAAGCTTGCAAACGCCAGGGATGAGATTTATCTAATTGAGGTGGCAGGTTGGAAATCCGCCAATCTCACGCAGCGCCCTCTTCCGAGGAAGACCCAGTATTTCCACTAACCACGTGTCCTTGAGGAATTTTTCGGATTATCGTGCTCCTCACTTGAGGTGACCCTCCAATGCGTTCTCCTGACATAATCTGTCGGCGCGGAGAGCAAAGCAGTGGAGAGGGGCGGGGAGGTGAGGGGGCAAGCCGCTCACTTCGCTTCCTCAATATCCTCATCGGCGTCGCTCTCAATCGGAAGCTGAGTGCAGGGAAGTGGATCCACGTTTGAATTCCTGCGAGCTCAACCAAAGCTCGTTCGGCAGTTCTTTTGATGGAAAAAAATCTTCAAATTTTAGGACATTGGGGTCTATATTCATTCAAGTCTCGAGTTTTCAACCCTATCATGGAATTCGACTCTTGGAAGGCTTGATCGTAATCAGGTAATAACAAGTCCGTGTTTTATCGCTCCTTTGGGTCGTGGGTGTATGTAAACCGATGAATCCATGTAAGAGGTAATGGCGATTGGAAACATGCTGGACAACATTTTTAAATTTAATTTTCAATGGCCTGTAACCGTGGCGAAATAGATGTTATAATTTTAAATCCCTGTTGAGAAGGAAACGAGCGGAGTTCTATGTGATATTATATTAATTTTGATTTTAATGTGATTGCAGATCTAATTAATCTAGGCTTTCAAAATCATAGGTAGCGCAAAACCATTATTTATATTCATCATTGATATATTTTGGACCATTCATTGCCTCCAACTGTCTAAAAATGGACGAGAAAAATTCGCAGCCTCGCCGCCCCCGCAACTGAAGGGCCCCCCGCCCATCTGCTCCCTCTCCGCCCCCCGGCCTCTTTCATCTCCTCACCTACCCTTCGGGGGCCGCCCTAATTGTCTTCGGAATAGGCGGCGACCTGTGAATGGGCAGGGGTCAGCGAAAGGAGGGAGGCGGCGGCGGCGGGTGCTGTTGAGGGTACACGCACTCCATCCCCTCGGGATGACCCCGAGATTTCCCGCGCCGCTTCCCGGCAAATGAAGATGCCCGCCTGGCGAGTGTGGGTCGGCCGGTGTGGGAGTGGAGGGCGCTGTGGCCATCGGAGCGTTCCCTCAGCCTCCAGGGGAGAGAGGCAGCCTCTGCCTCCGTGCACATCCGCCCCCCCCCCCTGCAACCTCCCCATCCTTATTCCACGGCACTATCACCAGGCAACGGCAAGCATCCGAACCAAATGCTCGCACCCAACCACCTTGCAACTAGCAGCCATCTACGAAAATCCGCAGAGATCCATGCTGGTTGGTGTAAATAATATCGATACCTCAAGACCAACTGCAATCTACGGCAGTCTAGATCGCGCTAAAAAGATACTCTTATCCTGTAGAATATTCTACTGCGCCCTTCATTTTTTAAGCGTTGTCTTAGGAGTGAAGAAGCTTTATCCCTAATTCCCACCTGGGTATCATTTGCTGACTTCATAGTAAGAATAAACTTCTGTTTGGTTCAGCAATTTCTATTTAAATTAATCGAATCAATTGTGTAGCCTTCATGTTGCCACCAAGATTGCGAACCTTTCAAGGGCTCCGATTATTTCATTTCCATCTTCACCACAGTACTATCGCCAGCCACTGACTTCCCTGCTTATTCGCACCTAGTGTCACTGCGCATTAGCCTAGGGTGATTGGTGTGTGCTTATGTATGATTTAACACTTTCCCGTCGAATTCAATGAACCTTTCTCGGGTTTGCACGCAGGACAAGGCGGCCTTCATTTCTCTGACCTGCGTGGAAACCTGAGGGAATCCATTCATGGTGTGAGATTCTTTCATAAATTATACCTATTAGGTACTTTAAAGTTTGGCTCCGATCTTCGGCTGTTTTCGACCGCGGTATATCCCCAAAGAGATTCTCTTATCTTTCAGATATTTCAATTTGCTCTTAATTGCCATAAACCTTGTAACCCTAAGTCTGTAGAGATATATCTGGTACAGTTTGGCATTTAAATTACTTTGTGGAGCCGTACAGTAGGAAAAGTAACTTTACAAGAATCCAGAAGGAAAATGTTCGCCTAATCTTGTGGTTTGGAATCAACCAAAGTTTTACCTTTATCATTTTTACGATAGCATTGGTGCCATGAATTACGTAGTATTTTATTATTCATGCACTGATTCCCTCCATTTATCCCTATCGTCTATTGCTATTCATGGCTTAATGTCCATTTTAAAGCTTTTTTTGTATGTTTTCAATCTCTTTTTATCACTCAGCCCTTTTTATCCATTTCGAATTCGTACGAATATTGATTATGCCCTGCCTAGTGTTTTATTTCCACCTAACACTGCCTATTCTTCATAGATAGGTACTCCTTTCCAACTATTTGTTTTCTCTTTCTATGATTTTTTAATAGTGAAATATATCTAAAACTAAAGCAAAACCACTCATTGCCCTCTCACACGGCCCTTCATCCTTACCTTAGGTACGCTTTTTTATTTCTCATCCATTTCATTTGCATTTTCGCGATTAAAATATTCCGCTTTCTTCATTTTCATAAATCATCGTGGAAATTGCACGTCCATCTAAGATCCATTTCAAATCTCAATATTGGTATATGTTCCTTCAATTATTGCAATCATTGCCAGGCCATAAGTACGCACGGTTATGGTGGAAAGAAAAATATGGTAAGCTCCATAATGTACCTATTATTAGTTGTTCACTTCATCATTTACTTGATTTGCAGAATAATCACTGTTTGATGAATTGCTTTAAATTATGTTCGTGGAGACGCATGCAATTGCTCGTTGGTGATGGCACATGGCGCTGTTTACCCCCTGCCAAACATCCTAGTGGTGGCTCGCAGGGTATTATGTAGATGTAGATGCTTGATGGCTCCTGTGTTTTGTGAGTGAGTGCTGTTTTTGGGATTCCCACGGGAAATTTCATTTCTAATTCCCCGACACTCCTTACATGTGATTCAGTGCTCGCACTGTTTATGTTGCCCACGCTCTTGTGCTGGGTATTTCCCGTTTTAATGGCGTAGGCATTGTGTTCCAATGCTTGCCTCATGGGTGCTTTTGGAAGTGTTTCTTGATTCGTGTATCGCTGGTCATCAAATGTTTTCCAGCTCAATGATTAGTTGTTCCCCTGTCAGTTTATCTTGGAGTAAAGTTCATTGACAAAAATGATGCAATGCATGCATTCGCTTTGCGCTTAAAGAACAAATGAATAAACCATAGGTGTCATTACTTAGATGAAAGAGGAACAATTGAATGCCATGAAAGTTTACCGAACGAAGAACATAAGATGCACTTCACCAACATACATTGTTCATCTCAGTAAAACCACTTGTCTGTTTCCACACACTTTTATTTAAACCGACCATGGTTTCGGCAACTTGTGCCATTATCAAGGTGGGTGACAGCCTTTTTATAGTGGTAGAGTTTTTCAGGAGGGGGGAGGGTTATTGGGGTGTGTTCATTCCAAGGTTAATGATGACGTCAATGGGCAATGGGTGGGAGGAGGTAGGGTAATGTTCGGCTGAGGGGTGAGTGGAATGGGAACATATGGTCGTTACATAATTAAAATTAGCGGGACAATTAACAATTTCAAACTGTTCTAAGAAATCCAGTTTCAGCCCCTTGCCATGTACATGTAAAATTTTTGCATCAAAATGGCACCAGTGGTGTTCATCAACAAAATGTCTTGCAATTCCAGATGAGTCGTCGTTATTTAAAAAACATCGTCAATGTTCTCTCATTCTCGCTTTAAAACTCCTCCCAGTCTGACAAATATATTTGGTTTCACAATCGTCACAAATCAGTTCATACACTCCACTTTTATTGCCATTACAATATGCGTCTTTAGAGTTAAACAATAATTTACCTAGTGCCAATGGATTAAAAAAGCCACTTTCGTTTTGTCATTGTCATCAAAGATTTCCACCGTATCACGCAGGACACTGTATCTTTTAAACATCCGCTGTGACTGAGTATTATCTTTGCGTTGAAAGTTCGGCATTGATTACTTAATTTCGGCAGCTTTACCAGCGGATACAATATTCACATGGGAGAGCTGGTAGCTAGGCTTACTACTGTCTATTCATCGTTGCTGTGCGATACTTCGAGAAACATTTTTTTATATTTTACTAGGTACCTCAATGCCATATTTTGTTCTGCTTACGATGATGGTAAAACTTTCTATCTCAACCAGAGCAATATTAATATGTCTCGTAAAATATATCATTTCAATCTATGATTCGTGATTTAAAGATTTTACTGCCGTAATATTGTTAGTTATTTCAAATCTTTAGTGGCCTTAGGTTCTTAAAAATCCTTTTTTCTTGATTTAATTTTACAAAACATCTGGATCGAAGACTGGCAGGGTGACGAATAGAAATAAAGAAGTAATGAAAGGCACCAAACGACATTCCACTCAATAGAGTGGGCGGTATTATTTTATGAAGAACTGTGCGCGCGAATGTATCACGGTTGCCGTAATTGATCTTGGTGCATAACACGATCCCAGTGACTTGAAATACTGCGGGAGAAGGTTTTGCTTACAGCGAATAATTTTACATCATCTTACAATCTAGGTTTAAAGTTGACCGTCCTGATCTGCGATAACACCACACTGGCGAAGCGCCCTTTGATTCCGAGAAATGATGTGAATTTTTATTGTGCATCATCCAATGAAATGTTGCGTGCAATAGACTAAAACTGAACCCAATTTTTGAAAAGTTGTCTATTTGGTGCGCGTTGGGAAGGAAAGTCCTTGCAAGTCCATACTTCCTCTCCCCACCCCTTCGGTGTTGCGCCCGTGGTCAGCACCATATCACGTGACCCCAACAATGCCACCCCAACTATATCGCCCCTCCCCTTCGCTACGCTTCGTCCTCAACTCACTCGCTACACATGAAATAGGAGGAGGGTGGAAATTGTGGGCGCAAACAGTCATCGAGAGCCAGGGGGAGATCAAGGTAAACAAGGAAGGAGCAATTTCCACGCCCCCTCCCCCGTGAGGCACCACCGGGCTAATATGGCCGAGGCGGGGTGGGAACTCCCATGAGGTATTGTTATTATTTGGAGGGAGGGCAGAGTGGGGTGTATCTCTCCGTTTCGCTACTTTCGGTGGGATCTTCGGTGCGGCCTTCGGAGCGTGGCGGAGAAGACGTTTTGGGGGCGCGAATCCCAGTGTGGGAAGATGACTCAATTCTCGTCGTGTGTGTGTGAGTGCCTCTGTCTCTCTCGTGGGGGAACTGCGAGCACGAATTAAGGGGTGCATCGACAGACGGTATCATTTCGGAGGAAGGGAGGGAGGGGAAAGGTGATCCATGCCAGTGCCGCCAACCGAACGAGATACACCCCATGATCAAAGTTTGAACCAGTGAATATTGCCAGTGACTCGCGGGTGGTTTATATATGCATTTTTTCACTTCAGTTTATTATTTTAATATGGAAGAGTCAACACTTTCCCGGCGAGTAGAATAAATACACATCTCTCGGGTTTTCGCGCGGGTCAGAAAATCGAAGAGCGCCCGTTTCGGGTACCGTCTCGTCACCCATTCTTAAGGCAACTGATTGAAAATTTGAAGTTGAAGGGGGAGCGGTGGGATTGGTCAAAACGTCGGCGCTCTTAGATTACCTTACCCGCGCGCAAACCCAAAGAAAAGTTTATTCATTATTTTATTGTTCTTTTATAAAATTCAATTAATATTTTTTAGAAAAAATGGGGAAAATTTTGAAGTCTGTGACTAATTCTGTTGCCTCTCCTTACTGGGGCTTATTGGAGAACGTAAGGTAGTTTTGAAAATTAAATATAAAACCTGAAATTACAAATGATTTTTAATTTTCTCTTTTATCAATTTAGTCATTCTATTGTTGTACCCGATGGTGTGAGTGTAAACTGCAAGCAACACAACTAAGCCTCTTTAATTAAATCCATAATCATCATTTGATTTTTACGTCGAAATGGTTCGCGTTTTTTTTTAAATAATTCTCTGGACCCGGAACGTAGTTAGCGTTGACGTAAATTCTTAATAGACTACTGCAATTCAATTTTGAGGTGCAATTAGCTTTTGTGTTTTACTCCAAATGGAGAAAAAAATATGCGTGTCATTCAGCAGCTGTTTAGTCCTTTATTATCCGTCTCCTTGAAGTTATGAGATCGATAGCGTAATGCCCCTAAATAATTGCAAGGGGGGCATATTTCCGCTGCACTCGAAATTTCAAGGTGCTTTGCGGTAGTAATCATAATTAGCCTCATAGAAACGGAACTCAATTTCGTCGGTGAACTTCATAACTTTGCTTGTAAATTTTTGTTGGCAGCCCTGTGGTAAAGGCCGTTGCGGTGGTATGAGTGGGCAGCGGAGTTTTGAGGGGATCATGTTGGGGGGGAGGAGTTTGAGGGGGAATCACTGGTATAGAGGCAGGGGAGACGTTGTCTTAGGGAGCGAGGAGAATAGAAGCGGTTGGTGGACATCCGATTGCTCCAAGATCCCCAAATTCCACATCAAACAGAATTACGCCGCGTTTGAGAGACGAACCCAAATTGTGTTTTGCTAGAAATCGCGGCTTTCAATACTCCTCGGTCCCTAATATCCGAGCTGCTCTCCGTGAGAAAGACAAACTCCCTGTTCTGTCTTCCGCTGGGTCCCATTTCCCCAACCGAAACCTTAATGACATGCTGCTACACGGCTTCTAGCTGGGCAGACAACAAATTCAGCAGTGCGCAATTCGAAGCTAAATGGGTAATTTCTCGTGGATGCTGGTCCTTAAATGGGTACCTATTGATCCCAAACTCCACCAAGGAGATAAATGTATTTCCATGGCTAGTGGGCATTAGAACTCCGAGTCCGGGATAATTATTATGTACGCACCGATTGTATGTTATGGATTGTGGTTATGGTTACTATGGATTTTGGGAAATTCCCAATATAGTTTCATTTAAAATCTCCTATTGTGATTTATAATTGCCAGCGTTTATTATCTTAAGCTTAATATTTCTTATTTAATCAAATGTATGTGACCAAAGTTTTCTAAAAATTTCTTCGGAAATGACTCAAAGAATTTTTTCTCAAATGTTCTTTCATTAAAAAACAAACCATTCTTGTTCGCAAACAATAATATTTCTCCTTCTATCACTTTCATTGGACACTAAATAATTTTCCCTACTTATTTACTCAGGATGTTCAGCAACGGATTGATGGTAACGAATTATTTTGTATGACTTAAGTATATTCTCCGTCAAAATGGTTATTTGAAGCGTTGCATTCATCGTTGTTGAAGCATATTGTACACTCTTTGAATGTCAGTTCAAGTTAGTGATATTTGGTTCTTATTTGTTGATATTTAGTGATACTTATTTCACCCCCCGACGGCGCTCCGTTATTGTGAAGTAAATAATGACCTCCCTATTTGATATCATCTGTAGATTTAATTTTACCCCTAATCTTGCATCTCATTCCACCAGTTTTGCTTTATAAATGAATAAATTTATGCCGTTTTCCCAATAATGTGATGGTGCTGAATGTTTAAAATTATTCATTTTGCATAAAAATCAATTGTGGAAACAATCTCCTCTTGTAATTGCACCATTTCGCCCCCAATGCGGTGAAAGTTCATTCGATTAATTTTGATCATTCAGCAATGCCAGTTTCGTGTTGTATGGTTATCCATGTTCTAAATAAATGGTGCTTTCAAATCAGGGAGCATCTGGAACTAGTATGGCCAATAATGGTGCCCCTCAAAAAGAACTAGAACCAGTCCAATCACCAGGCACCAGCAGTGCACCACCTGTAATATCAGTTCAAACAGAAGAGCGTTTCCTCTCCCGTGTTTGCACCGATCGGTTATCCTTCCCAATCGCCCGCATTCCCAAATGTTGCAGCGACGTAATGTGGGGCCTGTTTTTATTCCTTCTTGTCCTTTTCCGTCTCTTACTGAGCACTCTCTCCTCCCGCCAGCAATATCTCCTGTCCCCCCCCCCCCCACTATCGCATCGTTCCTTTTCCATTGGCCGTTTCTCCCTAGTTGCCATATGAGTCGTGCAGTGTTGCCGAGTGGATCGGAAGGTGACGGCGCTCTATTGGGCTGTTTTCTTAAACCCTGTGGATACTTCTCCCAGCATGCCTCGCACTGCACCCACTGTCGAAAATCAACCCCGTAGTTGCCTTAAGGGCTGAAGGATATCAGCGTCTGTCATTTTTCGTCATATGGTGGAAAGTAATTGGGAAAAAAGATGGTTTACGATCACTGTTTCACCAGAGTTGATATTGCAACATGCTCTGCTATTCACAATAAAAAATAAGAAGGCTGAAATGCCATGGTTATGCTCATAGGAAAATCCAACTGCAATGCTAGGTCTCCTATTCTACAGAATGATCGCAGTGCAAGATTTTGCAACCTGTTACTCGCAAATAAATGCCAATGATTAATCTGGGAATTTTGTGAAAGTACTGAACTATTTTTGTGGTTCTATGCTCAGAAACCTTGCTTAACCCATGCTTGCTGGATATGCATGTATAAAAAGTTCCTTTAACACTTATAGTCTAGTATTGCTGTTTTTGAGGTCGTAAAGGTTTATTTGATTGAACTCCGATATATTTTTGACCAAAAATCCAATTTGATTGAGCGTATTTTAAAACATACGTCAGTAAACCTTCCAAAAATAGATTGTAATGACTTATTTAAGTCATGTCCTCAAGTTGTGTACTACAATACCGTCAAAAACTTTGGAAGCATCTCGGTAAAACAAGCATTACTTACCAAAATTTGAATTAATAAGGCATCAAGTCTAAATAAAAGAAAACCGTTCATCAAATGCATCCATTACAGTAAAATTAGTAACCTATATGATAAACACCTGGGTTTTTTCATGCGGTTTAGAGGTATTTTTTTACAAGAATAGTTTTAATTTCTTGTTGATAGGGGGGCGCGAGGGGAAGGAGCAGATGGCGCCAGGGGGTTTTCGTGGACTGTATCTGCAGTCGTAGTTTGCCCTCATCACATCCCCTCCTCATATAAGTTGTTTGACTTTTTGCCGTTCAATTCCTTCTCCCGTCCCCCGGCGCGGGCCTCCTCATCGCCCACGCAACTCCCCCTCGACTTTCGCAAAGTATCAACTCGCCTCCCTTCCGTCTCCAGATAGCTCGTTTCGTTATTTCGTTTTTTCGTTTGATGCGAAAGGTCTGTCTTAGGCCTGCCTCCCAAAAGAACTTAAATACAATCGCTTGAGTTTCAATTGAATAATTTACCGCGCCTCAGATAAAAAAGAGATCGGTGGAAGGGGAGTGATCAGTGTGTCCACTAAAAGAAATGAGTGGCGAAGAATGAAGTGATGGGAACAAGCGTGATGATTTGCGGCGGGAGAGGAAGATGAGGTTAGGCTGGAGGTTGCTCATTGATTGCGCGCGAATGGGAATGGGCGAGGTGAGGAGGAGAGGAGAGAGGAGTTCAAGGAATGAGGAGAGGAAAAGGGTGAAGTGCATGCAGTCAGGGTAAAGCGATAATGAAATCAGAGGAGTAGGAAATCGGAGGGTAAAATGAGTAAGGCGATATGACGAACTCAAGCTGGAAGTACAACATGGTAGCGAGACGAGGGTGATCAGTGAGCTGGACGCTGCTTCAGCTCTGTAAACCTCGCTTACCTTGACGATCATCTGTGAAGATAAGCGCTGCTTGCATGCGTATTGGCTTGGAGGTCTGACCTCGTCTTCCCTTAAATACGGGTCCATATAATCTGGTGCCAGCGTATCTATTTTTGATTCAAGAGTTTGTCAAGATATCCTGCGAAGGTTCCCTGCATTCCTTTCCAGCCCTGCAATATTTTTCAAGGGAAGAAAAATCGTAACTGAAACTAAACTTCGGAGGAGAGGCTGAACGCTCCGCACTTGGAAATGATCCGTTTCGGTAGGGCCGTCCCTTTTTGCCCATAACCGCGGGCCAAATCCCTATTGATCTCTAACGGACTCCATTGAGGCGGATATCAAATGGAGAATATGTCACTTTTGATCAGGTTCCTGGGATATTGATCCCAAGCTGTAACACGGGAGAAACTCTATTGAGTCTAACCTTAGAAAGGATGAAATTCGTCAAAATGTTTGCCATAAATTTTAGTCTTCTTAAATAAATATTTTATCACATGATAAGTTAATTGCCTCGGGCATTTTTGAAAGTATCACCACAGCATTCCAAAAAGTAATACCAAACGCTTTTAGACATAGACGTGATCTTTCTATTTTTATCTAAATTTTCCGAACCCTTGTTGTGTGTTGTTTTCCGCAGTCTTAATATTGTTGTTGACATGATTATCGCTTTTATAATTTTACAGTTCGTTGCCTTTGGTAAAGAAAGAGAAAAATGGAAAAATAGCGTAGTTTAACAAAAAATGTCTCAAAATATTTCTTTGATTCATGAAATTCTTGAATAATTACGAACTTTTCCAATTAGACTTTTCATAAGTGTTATCTCACTTGTAAGCAGAGAAATTTTCGACGTCATTTATGGTTATCTCAATGGGAAGACGGAAAGGTTTGTTTTTCTTCAATCCCTCTATGGATTAGATAAAAAAGTAATATCTGTGTGCGCACCCATAGTTACGCCCTCTGATACATGTGGACCTGAGGGATATTTTGCTTTGTCCTACTCCTCTCTACCTAATTACGTTATTTTTCTTGAATTTATGTTTGGAACTGATAAAAAATAGACTTCCTGATAATGTTTCATGCTGGCTCATGCGGTAGTGGTGAACCTTTCTGCATGCTGTCACCACTGCTTTTGTACCCATTTGAATAAAATTCCTTAAATGCCATTTAAAACCAGATGAAAGGTTGGGCGCGTGCCTGTAGTTATGCTCACTGACAGTGGTGGCACGGATTGTCTACCCTCTTCTATTACCGCCGCACTTTATGTATTTATTTTCTCCATCTCTTTCTTTTGTCTTCTTCTCCCTCTTTTGCTCATCGAATTACTTTTCAAGCTCCCTGAGGCCGCATAGCGACCGCTGCTCCTGACACCGCCCGCAAGCTGCAATTTGGGATAAAGCCCATCCCGTCTTATTGTCAGCCCCACCCCCTCTGCCCTCCAGCACCCTTCCCTCCCTTCACTTTCATTTCTTCCTCCCACCGCCCTGTGATATCCCCGTACGCAGCGACCCCTCTTCACCCCCCACCCCTGCCTCTTGTACCCTTTTCGGACTCGCCAAAGGTGAAGGTGTATCCTTCCGGGGAGGAGCGTTTGTTTTTAGAGGAGGCTGTGGCCAAGCGAGGTTGAGGGGCGCTCGCTATCAAAGGCAATTTGCGGGGAAGACATTTTACAACTATTCATTTCTATTAATCTGGAGATTTTCTTCTCCATGACCTCGTGTGAATGTGCCTTTTAAAACTAAATTAATGGCATTGATTAATGAAAATGGCGTAGTGGATAACATGTTTGTCAGATTATGTTAAAAAAAAGGCATGTAATGCTCAGTCCAAAAAGCAGTTACATATTATTTATTAAAGAATAAACCAAAACTAATTTTTGTTGAAGCAATAATTCATGTGTCATAGTAAATGTCCAATTTTATGCTTTTGACTTACAGTCATTCAGCGATAAAACTCAAACTTGATTACCATTGTGTTCTTCTTTTTATCATTGTTATAAAGAACTTCCACAAAATCGAGCCGGATACGATTTTATACGTTCAAACTTGAGCTTGTTTCGGTGAGGGTGTCTCTCATATAGGGCGTAGGAACCGACGCGTGGACTTCATGCATTCTGTTTAGGTGGATCCTGAGAAATCCTTATTTCGCGAGCATGTTAACTTCAGATTGCTTCATCCTGATGCTCTACCCGTTCCAAAACCCTCTTTAATAAATAGCTGTAGAAGGTATGTTATCCATTCGTTTGCAATAAATCTTGCCAATCACTCTGATCTTCTCCCTAATAAGAGGTACTTCCCTCCAGCATACCCTCTGCGTCTATCACTCAATCCATCCTCCAAACCTTCCTTGTCTCTGCTGCAAGTTCATTCTCTATCCATTTATTTTCTGAACGCCTCGTCCAAACCCCGACACGTGAACACGTGAAATTCTGCCCACGTATAGTGAGTCGGTGACCTCATTAGAGATTTGATACATTTATTCTTGCAAAGTGAGCCGTTCACGAAGAAAGAAATCCCTCACAAGATTGTGACAATGAACGGACGAACGAACGAATGAACGAGCGAAAGAGCCAACTGCGTGAAGCTGATACCAGGGGCCGAGGAGTTGCTAGGAGGCTGTGACTCACGCTGCAATATATTTTTTACTGTTCCTAGTCAACCATCTTTCATAGGTTACAGTTTGAGGGCATTGTAATTTATTAATTTTAGCGCCAAGTTTTTATTATAGCACAAAAAATTTAGCCCATATTGAACACAGTTATATTTTTTTTTATTTTCATTATAGTGTATACAGAGTTGCACATCTATTTATCTGTAAGATATCTATGCAAAAAAATGTGCCTCCCATTTTCTTGCAAACAGCATTTAGTAGATCTCCGCCTTAGGGTGGCCCAAAGTCTGAAGCCGGCTACGAAGGGAGGAGAGAGAAAGGCTTAGTCCCTCTCCGATGCTCTCTTAGCGACGCAGCGCGAGCGAAGGCCCTTCCCAACAGCAGCAAACGGCTCCTCTCCTTCGCAAAGCTCCTTTTTAATGCCTCGGGGCTGTGCAACTTTCCGGTGGAATGACGTCAGGCAGAACCTCCTCTCTTCCATTCCTCCCACGATACTTTTTTTCCAGCCCTCTGGGCGAACGTAGAGGGAGCAACGGGAACTGTACTCGACCGCAATTACATTTATGATACTTTTCATCGATTACAAATAAATGTTCACATTGGAGGTTTATGCTTCGTTTTGCTACGAATTTTTGATGTAATATTGCTATTATATTTCAATGATTGTGAGGAATAATTTGTATCTCAGTTATTTGTTTGCATTTTTTGGCATTAAGGTCGATTCAGCTATTTGGTGTTCGGGATTATTTAGTGCTCGGGATTATATATTATATCGGGTGCATGGCCTTATTTGCGTGTTCTTGTAAGTGTAAGACTTCATTGCGTATAAAATCAACAGATTTAGGCGTTACTTGGTGGAACGATGAAATATTCATGGTTAAATAAAAACACAGTACTATTCCACAACTTTATAATTTTGGAGTCTACTAGTTTCAACGTTACAACGTCATTATAATGACGTTGTAACGTTGAAACTAGTAGACTCCAAAATTATAAAGTTGTGGAATAGTACTGTGTTTTTATTTAACCATGAATACTTCATTGCGTGTGCTGGGCTCCTCGGAACGTTTAATATAAACGCCAATCGACTTACACATCACACACACACATTGCAAGTACACAATGCATGTTTATCGTCACCATGGAAGGCAGCGACTGACGCTTATCGTGGCGTTGTTTCTTATCCTATTCGGGAGAAATCTCTCTCTTGCCATTGGCTAGCATGCCCTAGTATACCTACTCCGGTCCAAAGTACCTTTTTCCCTTACTTATCATGCAAGCGCTCAAGGCGGACGGGAGGAAGTGCTATGTGTCGGCGAAGGTTTAGTTTCTTAGTGCGTCGATTAAGGTGTGAGTGAAGGAGTATGTCGGCCGCCTCTTGCATTAAGTATTTCTTCTTTGAAGATATCCATACATTTTTATCCTGATTTTTGAAGAGGCATTAGGCTCCAATACAACCCATTGCCGGGTGTACTCCTGCGTGGATTGGACTTCAAATGCTCTCATTTTCGTACTTCCCGATTGCAGTGAAGTCAGGAGACAAGGCGTTGACAGCCTTAAGAAGCAAATTCAATAGAATCTTGTCTTTCACCCTTATAAAATCTATGCCACAAAATTCGTGTAGAAGGTTTATTGTTGAAAAATAGTGAAGAACAATATCGTGCTCAAACTTTTTGTGGAAATCTTTTCTAAAATATTTTTGTGGAATTTGACAAATATTCAAATTGGCGGATTTTCAATGTAAAAACTCGAAAAGGCATTATCCTGATGTCGGGCGACAATATGACCGCCTTTCATTCCGTAATTTGAACATTATTACACTTCCATTCCCCGAGTCATAGTCACTGTTGGATGCACGACCTAGAGTAAAATGATTGGCGATACGAGCAAGTTTAGAGTATATTAATTACTTACTAGATCAAATTATTGGCATGTTTCAATAGCCTCTATTAACGTGATGAAATCGGTTCATAACTCTGAAGTATCTAAATTTCAACCTGGGAGTTATTCTAGAAATTTGCATGTCCCTATTTTTTCAGGCCGTTATTAGCAGCTGGAAGGAAACCTATTACATCGCCTCAGTCAGCTATTCACCATCAACAGAGTGGTGCACTCATACTTTAATTGCAGATAGGAATTAACTGCGTAATCAAGGTTTATGCCTCACCGTACTAATTCCCACCTTTGCCCTCTCGCAGTCTTTTTGCGTCACTACCTATGAATAAGATGTGTTTCATGTCACCGGGCGCATTGTTCTCTTCATGGCTTTATACCCTTAAGTATGTCACTCTCTTTATTTGATCTTTACAGTCACAGTTAGGCTCTAATTTTTCTAATTTATTTGACTCACGGAAACTGCTTGCTTTGGCAGGCGCTAAATGTGATGTCTTTTATTCCGTCACTCAGTCGTGTTAGAGATTATCTTAAGCTGTTGCAACGATGAATAGTGCTACGTGCAATACCAGATTTTCTTCTGGCTCAATTACTTGCTCAATGGAGTTTATTTATGAACATAAATATGTTAGCAAAGGTTTGTGGTCTATCAAAGATAATTTTTTTCAGACTGTGCATTCACGCTCCGTGTGGCGAAATTCGTTTGACCGAATCAGCATGAAGGGGGTGCTTCTACCCTGTCCGGGGGCGATGTGTGGTGGTCATGGGAAAAACTGCGACAGGTTACATATTGTAGAATGAGCGAGAGCAGGGCTCCCCATGTCGAGTGCAGATTGATGGCTGGACGCAAAAGTTTTCCCCCCGAGCAACCTCTCTCCTTTCACATTCTATTCCCTCTCCCTCCCTCCCACCCCTCTCCCACCCCCGCCTCGTCTGGCTTGCGTCTCCCGCCCTCATCCCCCTCGTTCCTGCCGGGGGTGCCCTCAGGGAATAGATTCACTTGCGATATGATGAAATGCCCACGGGCTTCCCTTCTCTTCTTAAAAGCTCTCTCTCTCTCTCCATATTCTCCTTCTCTTCCTTCTTACGTCCTTTCTCATGCGTCACTACCAAATGGCAAAGGCCGCCTTCGCATCCGTTCCATCCCTTATTACATTTTTTTAACCCGTCAAGCCCGTGTAATAATGAAGGATAGTGGCCTATAACTTCTAGTCTCTCCAGTCTAAAGTTTTCTTGAACACGGTACTGCTATTTAAGACCGAATTAGGGTGAATTTTAGCTCCACTTCGGTCAAAATTTCTTAGGTTAGTTTAAAATGTGCCAAATGTGGCTCTCAACCCAATTCTTCTCTTAGTTAATCTTTTTTGTTGACGTCCCATAGTGGAAATTAATTTTTAAAGTCATGAAATAAACTGGAAGAAAGAGAGGTACACTCACCTCAGTAGCTATCGCAAGGTAACAATAACAGTAATTGCTTACACTGCCTTGGCACCCCGAAAAGATCAGAGTCTCAAAATTTAGGGATTTTAGGATCAATGCCTTTGATCAGACTAAAATTAATCATTTGCAATAGTCTGATTAAAAGCATCTGACTTTAGATTATTACTTTACGTATTCAATATCTGAAACTAATTTATTTAAAAGTAATTTTTAAATCATGTCATATATGTATTTTACATATGCATCTATACTTATTTAAATTTCATATGTAAGCGACATTCTAAATTATATATTTAAAATTTTTGTGACATGAAAATAAATTAGGGATATTATAAAGTTCACTCAAATAGAGATAAATTATTAACATAATTTATCATAAAAATGGTCATGGGAAGAAGAAGTCAAATCATGTCAGTCATAATTTTATTTCGATATGTTATTAGTAATTTTACTCGGGCTTAGTGATAAATGGTATGTTTTTTCGGGAATCATCGTTATAAAATTATTCATTAGTATAAATATGAAGAAGTTTCGATAGAAGTTCAATGATACTCATTGTCTACTCATTATGTTTTCATTCCGCCAGTTTTTGCCTCGAAAATTATGCACATGCTTTATTGAACACTGCTGATTGCAGGTAAAGTATCGGCATTAATCGGTTGCCAGCCTGAATTTGAGCTGCAAATGAATAATAATGGTAATTGTCTCATGAATTTATGATTTATGCGTAATTCATGCTAATTTTTGATAAGTGCCGATCAGCGCACGCAAAAACGTTCCGAGTTTTATTCTATGTTATAATATGACGTGATGGTGGTTATTTTGTTGCCTGTAATTTCAAAATTTTCAAAATCTATTTCTGTTTGCCAGAATAATGTTATTTATAATACAGTATAGGTTTTAATACTCGCAAGAAGTGGAATAGATTTCCGTTTGTTTTTTACGGAATAATTGATACGTAGTTGGTAGCTATAACTTCTGGGCGTTTTGTGACGTCAGTGCTTTGAGTCATCATGATGTAAAATAATCTTTCTATCCACATTTGTATTGTATTTTCGGTTTTTAAAGTACATTTCAATTTTTATTATAGGTCTAATTATTATCTAATGTTTGAGAGTATATCAAACAATTTCCTGCTTGAGAGCATCTTTTGGGTACATATGTGCATGATGAATGCTATGGTATTTGTTTTTGAATTTTATCGTGGTTATTGGCCATAAATATCTTCCCTCGTGATGTGTTTTAAATTATTTTTGTCATAAAGTCTTCTCGAAATCGTTGCCACATGAAGTTGGTATGGTCTTGAGGACATTTGCCAACCTTGATTTTGACCTTGAGTCAAAACCATGATCAACATAAACGAAAATTAGTATTGCGCCAGAAGCAACACAGAAATCAGCAGTGGAGTACACTAGGCTGGAATAGCTTCAGCAGGAAGAGATGGACTTGCCTCCCCTGCAGGACTCGCGCCCCTTTTTGGAACGCGAGTACTCGCGCCGAGCCTATCAGGCTCAATTTTCTTTTTGAAGTCCTCACCTATGAAAGTCGATTATATTTCCTCTTTTTTTGTTTAAATCAAACTAATAATGCCGAAATAGTCCACTTCATGAAAATCAAGTCCATTTACGTCTAATAAAATATGTAACTATATCTTCATATCGAGTGTGATATAAAATAGATTACCATTACTTGTTATTGATTTCATCATCATCATCAGTGATTACTGTCCTTAGACAGGTTTCCACTGGACTTCTCTCCATCTTTCTCTATCCTGAGCATCCTCCTTTAGGTCTTTGTATTTTCTTCCTCTTCTTATATCATCCAACATTCCATTCCCATTCAATAAACCACTATACAGTGTTAATATTAGGATAGAAAGAACATCATAAGGCAAAATTAGCAATGTACATTATTCTGCAAGCATGCACCATACAATAAAAAGTGTATACTCGAGAAAAATACACTTTCCACAATTTTCGCAGACATACCCAGTAAATATATTTTTCGTGTATCCACAGTCTGCACACATTTTTCAAACTCCAGTGCACTTTGGGTTCTCTGTTTTTTTAGTTGCCTTTGGTTAATCTATTCTGTTAGTCTTGATAGGCTCGTCTTATAATTAGCCCAAACTCTTTGGGGAGCGATTTTATGGTTCCCCTTCTTTACGCGTGTCATCTACGAGCCCAGCTGACAATTGCCTAAATAACGCTCTTCGAGATTTCATTTCTAAATTTTTGTTTCCAAGGTAAAAAATGTAGGAATTTACCACAGCAATATTTATAATTACGTAAATATTTGGCATAGGACAACGCCGTGCATTACTTGATACATTGCATGCCGTGCATAACTGATCTAGTGTATCTACTCCCGATTTTGTCATGTCATAAAAAGGTATCATTTCTGGCTTTCTTTCATCTCCATTACATTCAACATTTTTTGTTATAGTTCATGGTTGATATCATAAACACAAATTTATCCTTTCTTGGATTGTATGACGCAAAAAAACAGTTCTTGCAGAAATCAAATGAACTGGATTTCTTATTTTTTTGTTTCAACGAAAAAAGTAGGACATTCCCGCTTATTTTTCCGAATTGCTCCAATCACGGCAAGTCGGAATTTCAAGAGTTCTTTTACTAAACAAAAACTGGCAAATAAATTGTCAATAGAAATATTTCTACTAGTACTGCTTATGCATAACCTCTTCACGAGATTAGAAGGGCTGTTGTTGACCGAAAACGATCCATCAGTTTGTTTACCAGCATACACTTCTAAGTTCTAAGGATAAAATGTTTTAGCATCTACCTAGCAAAGCAAAATTTTTTATCCCTCATTTGTTGGGCATACTTGGGATTTATTGCTGGAATGCGCAAAGACCCCGAAAATCCACAATTTTCTCATAAATGGTTGTGTATTCACCAATAATGTAAGAACTTTTACGGTTGACTGTCAAATTGTTCAAATATGTCATGAATTGCACCTATCCTGTCAATTGTTTTTCTCTTATTTACTCTTATTCTTTGTATTTTTTTATAATTTTCGCAAGAAAAAAATCACTGCCAGCATGCTAAAACAGAATACTCACGGTTTTGTGGCGGAAACTGCCACAGTTGAAACTTCAGCGAGAAGAGCACCTCCGATATCTGTGCACTCTCTAGTCAGAATGACCGTGTCCTCCGAAATTTTATGGCCGCCGGGTGGCGGAGTGAATACACTTTTCGAGAAGAGGTGTAATTATAACAAGCCGTAACTTATAATATTGCGTGAAATCAATACAAGTAGCTTACTTTTTGTCAATATAGCGCGCTTGTAATTACAGCAGGAAGAGCAACAATGGCTTCTTAGACATACTCCCATGTAAGTAGTTTTGACTTTCAAAATATCAAGCCGATTTGGCAGAAAAAGAACCTTTACTAGGAGTATAATGTTATAGGTTATCCATAACAGCCTACATTGTGTCTATACAGGCAATCAGAGAAAAAGAATTGGCTAAGAGTGAGAATCAAAAATGTAACGCGAGCACTCGCGTTGAGCCTGAGAGGCTCACACCGCGTGCATACGAAGCAAAAGTATAATATTCCAACCTTATGATAGGTTGATCAGGATATTCTGCGCGTGGAAAGCGTAGCCAAAAGAGTAAGGAAAAGGTAGAGAAAATGTAAGCGCATTATTGAGAATTGGTCAAGAACTATTAAGATAATATCAACAATGTGAGCCTAGCAGGCTCAGCGCGAGTTCCGGAGGGTTAAGCAGCCGAAACATTTGCAATGAAAAGTATTATGACTTTTGCATACAGCATAATGATTTACGGTTGAACGCTGAGCTCCGTACAGAAAAATAAATCGAAGCTTTTGAGGCATTGTGCTATCGTAGAATGCTAACATCTCATGGGTGTATTGGAATAGAAATCTAATTCCTGAACCCACTGGCAATGAAAGCAGACCTATGGAATTTTACGTGAACTGCAAGAAGAAATAAATGAATTAGGTGTATATTAAGACGTGACTGTTTGAAGAAAAGTATGAGTTGAAGGAAAGATTATCAAAGAACGAAACCTGAATGCCGTGTATAGCGAAATTGATGAAAGACATAAGCTGTAAATACAGAGCATGAAGGAGGACAACTATTAAAAATGAATCCACATGTTGACAACTAAAGAGAGAGGTAATATGTGCAGTTTCAAGCACATCTGATTCCACATCCTTTTAATTTTCCTTCAAAATTCTGCAGGGATATTTATCACAAGGCACTGGGCCTTCCTCGGTAGATTCCCTAGCGCACTGAGGTTAGTAAAACCTCACGTCCGCACCCTCGAGGCGGCACCACTGCAGCCCTCGGAGCTCGCAAGGGTTTTGGAGTGGTCGGAAAGGACTTCCTAAACGCACTGCATTCTGCACCAATTAAAAAATTAAGGCGAATATAAATTGGGGAAAATGAAGGAACTACTCGTGCTGCCCTTTTCCGCTCGTATATATTTTTTGGGCTCTCCCTCACTTTTTCACTCTCTCTCCACCAATTACATTTCAACCTCCCTAACTCGCTCTGCTCTACCTTCCCAGCGGTTCCCCTCGCGTAGTTCCCTTTTCCGCCGCACGGTCGCGCGATTTTTTCGCTTCTCTCCACTTGAAGTTCGCCTCTCTTCAAACCAACCACCCTCATTACTCTTTAATCCGTATGTCGATTTCCTATTGGGCCCTCCCTCCACCCCACCCTCCTGCCTCTACTCTCGATTTCAGCTGGGAGGGATGGGGCTGCACCATACTCGTATTTCAGGCTCTCAGTGCCGTAAAAAAATTTCCTCACAATATGCGAGAAAGGTCCATATTGTAAAAGGATTTCTCATCGTATATGATCGCATCAAGTTCATTAAAATGTATCTCATTTATCACCATATTGCTACGAAATGAATGGAGGCATTTACTTCGTTGAGCGCACTATTCATTCGTATTTCAACATTTTAATCATGGAAGTGGTCTATATACCTGGATTATTCTGTTTAAGATGAAAAATACGAAGTCGATAACACATCTACGTCTCTTCGTTAGAAAAGATCAATCGTCATAAAGGTAATTTTCACTCTTGCGGAATTAGCTCATATTACTGCATTGTTCTAATTAGATGTCATGCAAATTTAACGTTTTCTTAAAAGACTCGCGTATCGCTGACCACCTTTATGTTTTACACGAAGGTATGAAAGGGCTTTAGGCAATTATCTTAGGCTCTTGAGATATTTTTTTACCAGGATGTATTAAAAGTTCTAAGAAATATTTTGGCCGGAATAATAGAGTGGAATGTTGGCCTGTGTTATTTTTTCTTGTTTTTCTTCTACATATATTAACGCTATTATGGCTTGTGCTATCTAGCAAAGACCCGACAATCAGTGCCCATGAGGGATATTTATGAATGTTGTCGAACCGAGGGAACTTTTCGCGCCCTTAACTCGGTGAGAGCGTTCCTCTCCTCCTCCGCTGGCTCCCCTACAATTACAAACCCTCCTCCCCTGCAGTTTCCCATTCCACTTTCCTCCTCCCCTCCTTTCCCCACCCCCCTGGCCCCCTTCGGCCAGCCATCCTGGCGTCTAGCACTGCGGATCGACCCATTTGGATCACGCGAATTGCACGCCTTCTTTCTTTCCTCCTCCTCCTCGTCCCTCTTTTCCTTCCTCATTTCCGTCTTATTCTTGCGCTGCGTGTGAGTGCATGTGGCGCTGCGCCTCCCTCATCGTCATTTGTTCTCCTCCTCTACGCCATGAGCGGAGCCCATCGGGGACGGACGGGATCATTGATGACCGTGGACGAGAGTACTACGACTGCTACTACGGCTCGCTTTTATTATTATCATTTTTTCCTTTTCCCTTTACCCGTCGCTCTCTCCGCAACCAATCGGTTAATTGGCTCATAAACCGCTCGATCTCTCGTTACCTTATCCCTCTCCCCCTGAATACTCTGATGACGGAGGACTTTTGTCTGGCTGCGCTGTAAATTTTCAATTACAAACAAATTTTTCCCGGCACTCCGGAAGAATTTTACATGCAGCATTAGGGTCGTTTTGGTTACAATAGCATTTCTCTAGGTTAAATAAAATGAATTCCTGATGTGTGCGTGAAATACAGGAAACTTATCGCAAGAATTGAATTTGATATTAGATGCTGCAGAAATAATTTTATTTCACGTTTCCAATGGTTTATTTGCGTTTAATTTTTTAGGTCACAAGTACCTTAATGTCATTCAAACTTACAGTTTTTTTGCTAGTAAATGTGGTACACTTGTGTTTCATTAGTAATAGAGGTGTAAATATTGATTGATTATCCGCCTTGATGAGTGTTTAATCTCTTATATTTTACTTGAACCGAATGCAGTAGTTATTTTGCAATGAAGTCTTTCATGCATGGGTTGTCTTTATGCCGTTCCGTTCAGCCTCGCATTTATGACTCTCCTGCCATCTCACCTTTCCCTCATCAATTACCTCTTGCGTTTGAGGCTCTTCTGACCTGAGCCGCACCTCCTTCCTCAATCCGCTCTTCGTTGAAAAGTGGTCATTTGTGCCTCGATGTTTTTGTTTCGAAAAAAAAAGATGCACCCATGTAAATGACATTTCTCGCAAATTTAATCTTCTTAAAAGCATTTTTACTTCGACGAAAAATCCCGCGGGAGGCGTTGGATAGAGTGATTTCTTGCATGGCCGTAGTTTTGTCGGTGGCCTTGAAAATAGGGTGCACTTTTAAATGCTCTCTCTTCCTGATGAGAATGGACGATGCCCTGGAATCGTGCGTAGCCGCATAATTGCTCTTAAACCTCAAGCATTTCCATTGTTTTTCTTTCAAATCTCCAGTGTTTCGAATCTAGTCCCTTGGGACGGTAAAAGTAAGGGTTTCTGTCCTTTCTGCGCATAATTTTCCATTGTTCTCACTTTTTTATGGAGTGATGTGGTGGTGGTGATAAGAATGTAACGCGGACCTTATCACCTATGTTAGCCTTACCTATGTTTAGGATTTCTTGTTCCACGTTTTTACGGTTTTTAATGTTTCTTCAGGACTAAGCGTGAAAATTCAATACCCTATAATACAAAGTATCGCAAAGTAATCCTCATTAATTTAATATAAAATCACTGTGTAAACTCTCTTATCATTAATTGAAATCTGCTCTTCTTTGAATTAACCAAAAACATTAATTTGGAGCGCAAAACGAAATAAATATTTTTTGTTTTGATAAGTTGATGTAAATGATAGTTGCTGTTTGACTGAAAAAGTATAGCGTAGCCGACCAATTAGTAAACATGAAATACACATTATTTATGAAGCCTCTGAATGTTATTATTATGATATATATAACTGAATCGCAATTAAAAGTTTTATATTTGTATTTTGACGTTGACCATTTATATCAGGTGAATATTAAACAATAAATCAAAGAAATATATGAATAATATTGAGCCCCTCAGGATCTACACGAGTGCTCGCGTTTTATTCTCACTCTGGATGCATCGGCATTTATGGCTAATAAATACGGTATAAAAAGTTTTGCTTTGGTCGGTAGATGCTAGAGTTTTTATGCTTATAAATTTGAAATTTATCCTGTTAAACAATCTGATGGAATGTATTCAGCCAGCAACAGCTCTTCTTGAAGAGGTTATGTTCCCCTGTCAGCAGTACTGGCAGAAATATCGTATATAACTGCGATTGACAGTTGGTTTACCAGTTTTGTTTTGTAAATGAACTCATGAAATTCCGACTTACCGTGGTTGGAACAATCCGCAAAAATAGCGGTTATTGCAGCATTTTTTCGTTGAAACAAAATCGGCACGAACATTTCAGTTTATTTGCTTTCCGCAAGAATTTTACTTTGGCTTCATGCATTTCAAGGAAGAATAAATATACGATTATGATTTAAACCATGCACTATGACAAAAAATTGATGAATGTCCCGGAGACGAAAGAAAGCCAGAAATGATAACTTTTTATGGCTTGACAATCTGGAGTATATACACTGGACCAATTATGCAAAGCATAGAATGTATCAAGAAATGGACGACGTTGTCCTTTGACAGTTATATACGTTATGCTAAATATTGACGAGGTAAAATCCTGCATTGTTTAATTTGGAAACTTAGAAGTAAAGTCTCGGAGAGCGTTACCAAGGCAATCGTCAGCTGAGCTCGTAGATGAACCCGCGAAAAGAAGGGAACCATAAAACACACCTCAAAAAGTTATGGCAAACGATTATACAATCCTATCAAGACTAACAGAAGAGATGAACCAAAGGTATCTAAAAGAACAGGGAACCCAAGGTGCACTGGAATTTAAAAGAGGATTGCAAATTAAGGATGCAGGAAAAATAGATTTACCAGATAAGTCTGGGAAAATTGTGGAAAGTGTATTTGTCTCGAGCATGCACATGTTTATTTGGTGCGTGATTGCAGAATAACCATTGCTAATTTTCCTTATAATGTTCTTTCTATTCTAATATTAACTATTTGTAGTGATTTTTACGAGTCAATAAAACTATAACAAGTAAATGGTAATATTTTGTATATCCCGCCCGATATGAAGCTATAATTAAATATTTTATCAGAGGTGTATGGGGTTGATTTTAATGAAATGGACTGTTTAATTATTATTTTTTTGATTTAAACAAACAAAAGAAGAAAAATAATCGACTTAGTAAGTTGAGACCTCAAAAAGAAAATTGGTTCAGCGCAAGAACTCGCTTTCCAAAAACGGGCGCGAGTCCTGTAAGGTTAAGACCGACCATATACCAGGATTGCAGAATCGACTGACATAGTTAAAACAACTTGCGTTATATATTGATTGTGTTATCATTTTTATTTCGTTGTGAGGGAAACATGCATGTTATTCCTTGATTCTCAGAACACAGCAGAAGGGGTAATCATACTAGAAAAAAATAGCATCATGTGTACAGCTACGATACTGAATTACCTTATTTACCATTACTAACAATTTATATAGCAGTGTCACTTCCCTTTCAGTAAATTTTGGCATTGAAATCGTGTTTATTTCCTTGTTGTGCAAACTTATATTAGTCTGAGAAAATTACCATCACACTGGGAAAAATAATCTCTCAGCGCCGCACTTGGGCATCTACAAAGGGAAGGAGTTGGATGCTGCATCAGATTCCGCTCATTCATCAACCCCCGCAACATCGTTGGCGAGAATAGATGTAAAATGAAAAGAGACCCCACTTAAGTACGTTAGACCGTTGGGGAGTGGGTATTTTTATTCCATAGCGAGACGCGGGTGAAATCCGCTCCTCTGAGAATGCATTTTACGTAATTCTGTTCACGGCGCGGCTTCAATGTGAAACAGAGGCCTGGACTTAGTTCCGCACGCGTAAACCCATTCTAGCCGTCCTCCGCTCTCTCTCTTTCTCTGCTGTGTGGGCCGCACCTGCCCATCCACACCCCATCTCGTCGCTCGCAAAAAAAAAGCCCCTCCCCTCACACTTTCCCCATCCCAAGTCCACTCGCCCCCGCCCTAATTCCATTGCCTCTCACCACGGCGCATCTCATTTCCAAATTAAACTGAGAGGAAGTTTTTGGGGTTGGAGAGAGCCATGGGGTTGGGAATGTCGGGAGAAAGACATACTACAGTTGGGACTTTGGGTTGCTTGCTTCGTCGCGCTCCCCGCCTTACTAGCCTTGGAAGCTGAGCCCCGACTCAGTTGGGGTGGCCTGTGAGGAGAATGGTGCCCAAGACTTGAAGAATAAATTAATTTAATGCATGCACGGGAGCGTGAAAATGTAGACTGCATCGTGTAATAATTGTGGTAATTCATCCTTGATGGTAGTGTGATAATGTAAGGTGTAATGAGTACGTGTCCCTCACTCACGAGTAGCCGTGGTCTTTCTTGATTGGAAAGGATGAAGGATGGAGAACATTAACCACGTAAAAATTAAATGTTGCGGTTAGATCACCTTTTTTTCACTACCAACCGGTAAGGACTGCTTATTTTCATTTCATGTGTGGAATGAAGTGTATTTTTTAACTTTAAATATTGGAGATAAAAGTGTTTATTTAAGTAAATGGAAATATTTTTCTGTAATAGTATTTTAGAACTTGTTTCACCATTATTATAACTTAGCCTTGTAAACTTTTAGGCCTTACGAAGAATTAATTACAACTTTTACAATCTGAAGCTTTGACAGAGAATATTTCTGAGTAATAATTTGTTGAACAACTTTCAGAAACATTTTTATCAGGTCCGGTGGGAATGATGCGTCTACCACCTTAGTCCCTTGGCTGTTTAAGGGGAGGGTTGGATGGATGGAAACACTGTGGTTGCCTTTATTTTTTATCTGGGGGGGGGGGGTTTAAGTTTGGAGCGCTCCCCGCGACTGCTTCTTATATTTTCTGGTTGAAATTATATTTCATCCCACTCCCACCCTCAACCCCCACCGCCCTTCTTGCTCTCTCCCCTCGAAGCGCACCACCCCGCTCTGCCTGCAGTGGGCTCGTTGATTCTGCGAAAAAATCTCTCTCTCTCTCCTTCTGCACCCTTCCTTTTTCCTCCTCTTTAGTCCCTTATTAAGTGGAATAAAACTCATTTGCCCAATCTGCATCTCGCTGTTGAAATAAACCCGCGGCTGCTGAGTGTGGGGTCCCTTAGTCCTGCGGCTCAGTATTCACATCCCCGCTTCTCCTTATTTTAACTCCATTTCTGAAAGCCTTTTCTCTCGCCACCCTCAAGCGATAATTATTTTTTTAAATAATTCTACGCACAAATAGGAACTCCACCGGACATTGCTTTTCTGTTTGCATGGAACGAAATGGAATGTTAGAATGTGTCTGAATTGCGCAACGGCTGTAAATATACATAATGTTTAGAGTAGTATTAATATTAGTATAATTATTAAAAATATCATGTGAAAACGAAATAAATGAAGTAGTTTTGTAATTATTTTGATTATCATTGACTTTTTTAACTTTTAACGGTCCTCATGAGTTTATTTAATGAACACGAGTTTCGAGTACTTATTAGTGAGCTAATTCGATGCCGCATCATGGTGTACCCATTTTTTCTAGATTATAAATATTTTTCGGGCTTTTTAGTTAAGTTTGATAATTTTCTTCAAATCAAAAACGTAAAAATATCGCATTTATGTACAACAGCAATTTTCTGTTTCTGCGTGTTTATTTTGTCGATCTTCAAGTCATGATGTCCAGAAAAACGCTCACGACCTTCGTGGATTTTCGCTTCCTAATGCGTATATCTGTGAACTATTGTGAACATAGACCACAAAATCTAATGCTTGAAAAAAGCCAGTTGTTTGTTTACTTTCTTGTTACCGTTTATAGCGTAGCCGTTTTGTGAGGTGGGGGTACGTTGGGCGTGGAAATGAATATTGCGAGATAAGTGTTCGCCAAGAGGTGGGCGCTTGTTGGAACAGAGGCGCCAGAGAGAGAGAGTGAGAGAAAGAGAGGGAGAGAGAGAGAGAGGGAGAGAGAGAGAATGAGGGAGAGGGAGAGATAGAGAGAGAGAGGGAGAGAGAGAAAGAGTGAGATAGAGAGAGTAGAGTGAGGAAATTCCGCTTGTGTTCGATGGGCGGCTCCACATTCGCTTTTATTACTATTCTTCATTAACAGCGCCACCGGCCATTAGATTCGCCTATAAGATGATGCACTATCATGTCTTTACCTTGCTCCTTTTAACCTCCACTTTTATTCCCTGGGCACTTTTCTCTGTCCTCGTCTTTATTCTTTTTCTTAACTTTCCCTGTTTTTCATATCTCTATTTCCGCCCATTTCACCCTCAAATGCTCTTTTTCTCTTTCTTCCTCTCCCAAAGGAAGGAATTAAACGATTGGCTCTCATTTTTACTGCACCCAAACGGCTCAAGTTGTGCTCAAAATCTATTCGCGGCGAAGCTTAATTTTTTCATCCCCATGTATTTTTCAAATTCGTTTTTTTCTGAGGCTATGTTTTTCGTGAGCGATTACTTCCGGATAGTTGCAATTGATTTCTACTTCTTTAAATCTTGTTTGGGCGAGCTGTATATCCCTCAGCTCGGAGAGAATGTAATTGATTCCGTTGGAGAGATTATTGAAAGATTTATGGGCTCTAGAGCTTGGGTGATGAGTCTAATGGAAGCAATCAATTACTGTGTTTGAGTTATTTTGTCTGCAAGGCAAGGTTAAAACTGTAATCAGATGTAACTCTACATTTGGATGTACACTTTGAATAAATTTTTTCTTGTTTCAATGCTTAAAGTATATGTCAGTTAAATATCGATCGTAAATTCCTTAATTATGAGAAAGGTAATCAACCAATTTTTTAAAATTAGATACCTTTGTGATTCTATTTTATTTACTCGTGAATTGCAGTATTTTTATGGAGGGAAAATAGGAGATGATATTTTTTTCATTTGTTATGTCTTACTCCTTTTCCTTCAATTTCTCTCCACATGGTGAATATTTGTCAAAGATAATGATTTAACAAGCATTTTAGCTGTTAATGGTTTAATTATACGAATAAAATTAATATAAAAAACACATTTTACAATTATACGAAATAATGAAGGATATCTTTTATATTTTTTTAAAATGGCGCATGTTTTTTCACTAATATAATGTAGTAATGTTATATTTTTTTATATTTCAGGTGAGTTCAGTGGAGAACATAAACGTGATCTGCTTTTATTCTGCAAACATTTGTCGCTCATCGATCTATACCCTGATTAAATGCCGGTATCTATCAGGTATGTTCCGCCTAAATTACTCCTCATTCATTGGAGCTAGGCCGAAATATCTTTCACAGTATATGTATTCGGAATTTTTTCTTTTTTCCTCGAAATTATTCTTGAAACTAATATTTCCTCTCATTGCTTATCGTCAGAAAACATATTGGCAACTTTTTTTTCTCTGTGGATTTTTCGCACAATTGTGCATTACGGGTGACTCCCGTAAAAGTTATCACCGTGGCTAGTCCCGGTATACTTAAATTCGTCAAAGAGAGAACACCTATATGTGTTCAAAGTTCGGACATTACTCTCCGGCTGTGGCGCCGTGCGCACGATTTGGACTGCTCGTCGCATAATATGCTCAGCAGTCCATACCACCTTGTCCGGTATAGTCCACAAATTTCCAAAGGGAAGAATGACGCCTCGGTAGCTTAACTGGCTAAAGCACTCGGCCGGAAATCGAGGAATCCGGGTTCGAATCCCGGTCAAGGCGAATGATTTTTTCTCTGTGGATTTTTCGTACAACTTATATTTTGCGAATTTTTTTTCGGCACTCTCCGTTTCACTCCTCCACGCTTTGACTATCGCAGACGCGACAGTGTTTTGTTTGCCGCGTGTATTTTTCTCTGGAGCATCCATTAATGGCATTGCCTCCTCCAGTCGCCCATTTTTTCCAACAAAAGGCGTTTCTCTTCATCTCTCTCTCTCCGTTCGAACGCTCTCTCTCTCTTCCGACGCACTCCGCGTTTCCCGTCGCCACGCACTCTTACGCAAAGTGCGCGCACGCTACGTGTGTCCCCACCCCACTCTCCCTTCATCTGCCTTTTACCATTTCTTCTCCTTTTACTTCTGCACTCCCTCCCCAGAAAGACTTGTATCGCTCCTGTTCTCTTCACTAGCTTAATGCACACTTCTGTCATCCAGATTTCGTATATTTTACCATATTTCAGTTAATAAAATAGTTTTTGCCATTTCTGTAAAATAATTTACATATCATCAAATAAAAAAGTCGGTTAATCTCGTCCTCCTAAAATAAACGGAATTCTCGTAGACCTCAAGGAAATGGGTAAATGTTCGTTATTTAGGCGAATCGCAAGAGAAAAACCCCCAACCAATAATACGATTGGAGCAGAATAAAATTGTCCCAAACATTGATCCAAGGATATTTAGATGAACTACTGTTTCCTCTATTAATTTGTGCTATTTCAATTTGAGCCACGGCCTCTTCATTCTCGTTTCAATGCTAATTCCCTTATGGAACTCTTCCATTCCTCCAGCATATGCAACTTCTTTAACGTGTACGATACGTGTGTTGCATACATACGGGAGATTTTTCACGGCTATTACTTTCACAAATTGTATTCTAGATCCACAGGTAATTGTGTGTGGAGCCACGCTTTTTACGCATTTGTAACTGGATGTCAGAATGTAATTCATAAAGGAAATGGATGAAAAGTGTTTGATGAGATTATTCACTTCTATACTCACATGTGAGGTCAGTCCATTCCATTATTTTCTCCAAATCATAGCTGTGACAGAACCTTATACTCAAAGGTTTTGCTTATTGCTTACCCCTGTACAATACTTCCTCTTATTTCTTACTGGTCCCAAATCTATGAATACCCTGACTGTTGACCTATAGCTTTGCCTTTTGAAAGTGGCGGTATGGTTTGAAACTGATGTGTGTAAAGTAGTAATAAAAAAATAGAAATAGGAAGTTTGTGGTCCATCCATTGTATCTCATTTGCTGAAAAATGCTTCTAAGTTTTGATAGTTGTGGATCGAAAATATTGAACTGGCAATATCGTTTTTTAGTGTTTTACTCACTCTTATTGTTTTTAAATCATGGAACCCCTTGAATCCTCAACCCTCCGGTAATGGCCGCCGAATGCATCTACTAATTATCAGGGAGATCAGTTTCCAATCACAAGCGGTTGGTACGCGCGGCTGGAGTATAGAGCGACGCCGTCGCTCGTGATTCAATTGCGTAATGATCGTGGCCTTTGGAATTCACTCCCCCCTCCTGCCGTTGCTCCTTCATTCTCGCACTTTTGTCGTCCATTCTTCGGCTGAGTCAACTCCCTCATTCCTCGCTGTCACAATGTTTCATTTGAGGCCTTTCCGCCACCTTTCCAATCTGCCTCCTTCACTTGTTGCCTGGCGACCCTCTCAACCCCTCTGAAAATTCACTTCTCCGTCTCTCCCAAACAACCCCATCATAAATAATACGACCCCGTACCTTTTTCAACCCTTCTCAACCCTTCTCATAGGCGTGGGGCCGTATCAAAGTCTACCTACTCGAACCTCGAAATTACCATCGCCCATCCGTCTCTCTTCAACAAGTGAACCTGACTAATAATAATAATAATGTATGTTAGCACATACATATAGCTCATGAAACTTATTTTCTTCCATAATTTGCTCCATGCTCCAGTAAATATTTGCATTTTAGACTTTAATGATATTCATTCAACCTTTAAGTGTAATTTTACAAGATAATGTGCGTATTTTATCGTTGGAACACATTTGCTTTAATCCCAGAAAAATGAATATATGCAGTATTTGAATGCAAAGGAGCATTAACTGTAGGAAAATGTGGTGTTATGCTGTTTTTATTATTTAATATGCTATGATAAACTTGAAACGTAGGCTTCACCAAACTGCGAGAAAATTTAAATACTATTAAATTCTATAGAAATAATTAAACGTTTCATGGAATATAAATACGTATTTATTGGGTTGCTTATTCGTCAAGAAGTTTTAGATTTTTCTAGCTTTATAAATTATCCTACAAATCGTAAATCATGAAAATGAATACTACATTTTACACAGTCTCTAAAGAGTGTATATTCATCATTTTTTTCATATCCTAAGCCCCTGTTGCAATCTTCCCCTTCGCTTCCCCTTGCCCCTAACTCTCGTCTTACACCCCCACTCTTTCCCTCTCCACCCGGAGACCCCTCGCTCCGCGCTTATTTTCTGTTTTAAGTCCTTGCAAGCTGACGCGATTGTTGCCGTCTTGCCCATTCATGTTTGACTGGAGTCTTTGTACGTCGCCCTTCTATTGTTCTCGCGTGCCTCCGCCCCCTGCAACTCTATCCCTTTCCCCCCTCCAGTTTACACCCCTTTTAAACTCACCCCCTCGCTCCACCCGACACCTCTCATTCACCCACTCAGATTTCCACCACTTCGCGCCCTGTTTTTCATTCCGCGTGGGGCTTAAGTGAGGAAAAAAGGTGCCAAATTGCTTAGAATTGCTGCCTTCAACTTCAGTTTCCTTCTAGCGATTCGGGGTCGGGTACCCGTGGCCACAGAACCTGTCGAGGCGTTGCAATCGTCTTAAGGAAACTCATGTGTGACCACGCGAGTCAAACTAACGCTGTATTTTAATGAGTAAATTATTTCATAAATTTTTATTTTACAGACGTGATTCTGTGATAAATAATAAAATTGCGATTTACGTCTTTTTTCGATGAAGGTCATAACTTAATTACACTTTTTCCAATATTTTAGGCCAATAGAGTACTATCTCTGTAAAAATGAGGTATTTGACACCAGTTGGGTCCGAAACTTAATAGTTAAACGTCACTGGTGAGAGGTCACCCTACCGTTTGCTGGTGTTGTTATGGTGTAATCTCTGGTAGTATATCAATTTAATTTTTATATTTTGTGAAATAGTGTAGCTCTACCTGCTGTCGATCTAAATATCTATATCCGAGAATTACTGCATTGTGATATATACCTTGTTTATTGATGAGACTTTCTTCAACCTTCAGCTCATTTAGCTCAATTCCCCAATGTTGTGCTTTCATATTGTGTATCTGTTCTGAGCAGATGTTAAAAGAGGCGCGAAATTCCTCGAATCGCTGCCCTCTACTTCAGATGCCAGCATCTCTAGGGCTGTTTGGTCCATTTATGCGTGTCGTAAGCGCCGTTTTTTGAAAGTCCACGTCCTCACTCCTCGGTGGCTGACAGGCGCTTCGGTGGTTTGTCTTCCTGGGACGAGCGACACGAGGGCATCTAAATGCCCACGATTTCATTTACCTTCCGTCGTTTCACTCAATTTGAAATACTCTCCCTCATTCTTTTTCGTCTCCTTTGTTATTTTTAACCGATGACTATTTTAAAATTTTTTTTTTATCCTCGTGTTCAGAGATTTTGTCTTTGAGGATTCTTTTGTTTAGTGAGATTACTTGAAAAACGCCGACATTTCAGATGGAAAAAGGTAATTTTCCTTGGCATTAGAATCGCTAGAGTTCTCGTTAAGGGGTTAAATCAAATAATCAACTAATTAACCATCTATTTCCAATGTTTATGCTCGGAATCTCATTTCGCTTGTACGCGATGGTTCGAAAATTTGTCAAGTGCATACACCTTAAGCCTCGGAGCCGAATGCGATCCCCGCTTGAATGATGTGTGGGAGGTACTTCAGGTGTCATATGTCCGATGGGACGTCTTCTTCTTTGTGTATGTCGCTAAGGGGTGACTAATGTTGGTATCAGGCTTCTCTCCACCCTTCCTTCCCGACGCAAAGGACCCTTGTTGGTCGCCTACTCTAGGTAAGTACCAATGCTACTTCACTTAGAAATGTAGCCATACTTCCGCAGACTACGGGACAGTTTTCATGCTCACAGCATTAATCCAATCTAGACTTCTAGCATCAAACTTTTTTTTTCAATTATACGAGTATTTGGCGCTAAAAATGGGTTAATTTCTCCGATTATCTATTTTCTAGTTAACGCGTGCTTTAAAATCCTTGGGCCTTACAGTTGAATCCAATTAGGGAAATTTCATTTGAAACCGGAATCGCGATCTTCCGTCCGTTTTAGCTCGCTCTTTGAGTGGAAGACGGCTCTTCTCCACCCCTCTGTTGCGCGTGTTAGGTGCTCCGTCGGGACCTCAAAAAAAGAAACGGCAAGAACGAGAGGGCGGGAAAAAAGTTTGAATTATGCATCATTCCATCCTGCCACGTCGTTCAACCTCCTCGGCTTCTCGCACATGCACCTCTGCCATTGTCTGAGAGTGCCCAGCGAGGGGTTGGCAAAGAAAAATACTTAAAAAAACAGCGCGGAGGGATGAAAAAAATCGCTCGAGCGATTCGTGAATTTCGGAACCAACCCAGGTTTTTTTTTACCCCTCTTGGAGGAATCTGGAGATTTAACGGGGTAGTAAGAGCAGTAGTGAGTTGGTAGGGGTTGTGGGTGGAGAGAAAGGGTTGCGAAAAAAAACAAAGTTGCACATCGTACGTCGCTTGGTTGGATTGGGAATGGGAAGGATGCATTAATGGAGCTGGGTGCTGGATGAGTATCCACTCTGCGCATTTCCGCGCGAAGCTCAACGAGAGAGCGATGGGAAGGGTGAAATAATGCCTCCCCTAACATTTGCTGTCTCCCTCATTCACTTTGTGATTTGTCTCCGCTGCCGGCTCAGGTTTCCCGTCGCAAGCTTCGACCCCTCAACACCTGTCTTCCCCATTCTCAGAGCATAACATCCGCGAACCTTCCTTTCATTTGAAATACCACAGCACACCATTGTAGTAGCATAGAAGGCAACAATTTTTGAATTCGTCAAGCAATGAATCTTTTTTTTACAAATGTAGGCAAATTTGTGCGACAGTGCTCGAAAATAGTCGTCTGGAAAGTGCCATATTTTGGAGAGGTACCAATTATATTATTAAGAATTTGTGTTTCAATGCTCTTCATTATATTTTGTAATATATATGTACTGTGCTTTTTTATTTATGCTGTAGACCATAGTGAAACTTAGAATCAAAAATATTTTCTACTGAAATACTCATGTGGAAGGGCTATATGCCTTGAAGAGCATCCCCGTTATTGATAAAATATTTTGCAGGTTTTGTGCATAAGAAAATATCTCCTGCGTCTTCTAATGGCATCTTTGACTTTTTTCATGCTTAGTTAGAGAGTGAGGTTGGATTTGAAGGAGGTATAAGAAGCGAAATTAATTGATTCTATACAAAGGTGCCTTTATACTTAAAATAACGTTCACTAGCCACCAAGGATATTTTTAAATCCCTTCTTCTACCACAAACTTTTTCTTTGCCCCCCCCCTCCTCTTCCCGATGTTCCTGCCCTCTCTCTCCATTCCCACTTTACTCTCTTCTTCCGTCCACCCACTCACATCCCCGAGTGAGTACCTCCCTCCATTTCCAACCCCCGAACCACCATCCCCCTTTTACTCGTATTCACTCCTTGATTTTCTCCTTCCTCAAGAGTCGTCCCATCGTGCAGGAGCAATCACTTTTTCCTCGCTCATGACAGAAATTATTCTGTCCCCCCTCCCTTTTCGCCCCTCTCTCCTTAATCATTTCCCATTTTCACCCTTCTTTTTATTTTCATCCCCATGCTCCCTCGTTCCCTTTCCCTTCCGCTGTTTATCACGCCATCTTCGTCGCTCTCATTTTCCTTTTAAACATTAATTGCATCCTCTGGTGACTCCTTAGTTCATTTTTCTGAACTTTTCCTTCTTCTCATCACCATTTTTTTCAGCTTGGAAAAAAATGCCTTTAGCATGTCGAAATTTTTTTAGTCGTTTTCAACATTTGGTGGTTGCAACCTTAAATTAAATTTCATGAGAATATTTTGATAAAAAGTATTATTAAAACTATCGCTGTACGTAATACTGAATTTTCATGTTATTATCTTATTGCTGCTCGAATTTTTGTCAAAATGGAGTGGTTATCTTCAGTAAATAACGTGTTATTTCAGTCGAGCCCGATGTCTCATGAACCCTATTTATGCAAATTATTTTCTCTTTCAAAGAAATGACTGTCATAGGTTGTTGAATGTAGGATCTCGTAGCATTGAGCAAAATGAACCCGCATATTTTATTGATAACCATAAAATACGGAAAATGCAAAAATAGAATGAAGTGATTGATTTTTTAGAACGGAATGTTTCCAAACATAAATCCCTATTTTGTTTAAAATTCATTGAATGGCGACAACCAATCCTGAACCTAGATATCGATGCGCCCTTTGATTTTTTAATCCAAACCAATTTGACAATTGCTGATCGACCACTTCCCTCCCTTCTTCCTCCATCCCCAATCGCTTTCCGTCGAGCCTCCCTAATCCGAGGCCTGCCTCTCTACGATCTGAATCCCGAAACTGCATCCGGCGATCCTGTAAGTCCGCGGTCGTGGATGTGACAATCGCCAGCGGACTTCCTCGAGGGGATTGCGCGAATAATTGCCCGAAGAGACGACCCCACCGCACAGTGGGCGCTTGCAAAAGGATTAGGTTTGCAGTCACGGTCGCATGGACTATGAAACGGTTGGTTGTTGATACGAAATTCAGCATTTGTTGCATTGGTCATAAACAAAAGTGTGTTTATTTATAATCCTCTAACAGCCGCCGCTTCGCACTACGTAGCGCACAGAAATAGCGAAGAGTTTCGGAAAATATTAATCTAGGAAGAAATATGGGTAGCGAATTTCGACCATTTGATCATGATATACCAATGAGAAGCGCAATTTTAACTATTTTTCATTCATTCAATTTTAACTAGCTCTTATTTATTTTGTAACTATTTTTTTAATTATAAAGCCTGAAAATTTATTCATCAATTAATAACTCACGTTATGCAAGCCCTAATAAAGGAAAAGATAGAGGATGGAACGCCGATGGAACTTAATGGCTAACACCATTTTCACCCGGTCGTATTCATTTTGCTGCAATTTGCTATTAGTTTCTCTGCCTAGAACAGCTGCGGTCAGCCGAGGACCTGCAAGTCCCATCCGCTCCCCTATGAGTATGGTGAGCGCAACACTACACGTACCAGCAGCCACAATTCCTAATCCATACAGACGGCAGGGAGGTGGGGGGTTTGTAGTGTATAGCACCACCCCACCCTCTTCCAGACTTCCCCAGGCCGCTACCCCCACCCACTCTGCTCTCCCACCCCTCCCCCCCCACCCCCAATGCAATTCCCGCATCTTCCCCAGAGCCACCGTCTCTCCTACAATCCGACTCCCTCCTGCCCTCTCGACCCCTGTTTACGAACCTCCGGCCACGCGAGACCGCCTCCCCCTCTTCAATACGACACCCCTCCCCACCTCTCGTAAAAGTAACCATACCCGCATTAAATACCTCTGAAGTAAGTGCTCTCGAGTCTTGTAACTCCTTTAAAATGTCGGCAATGTTGTGCAATTTCTGCCCTTTTCAAATAGGCGCAAACAAACATGTGTAAAATGATATGATTTTTCTCAACATTCTACGCAAATATTACTACTTTAAGAAAATAGTAAAAATGAAAGTTTTTATCCTTTTATATCCGTGGAATATCTTTCCACAATGTTTTCTCAATATTTTCAAATAGTTCTTTGAAAGAATTCTTGTAGCATTCTTTGATAGAATCTAGTTCTAGATACATTTTGCTTGGTGTTTCAGATGACATCGCTCTCGTACCCAATTGCCAGTGAAGTACCTGTGTAGAAAGTTACATTTTTCCCAAGATATAATTAACCGAATGGAAATTAGGAGTTACAAATTCTCTTGGTTAAGTAAAATAATTTCTTTCTGCCACAAGGTCATAGATATTTTTGGAAAAAATTTTAATTGGACTTGTTACTGCAAATTAAGTCTCTTAAACAGTGTTTACGCAAAAATAATCGTCACGAAGTGTTTTAAAAAGTAGAAGGAAGTTTGGATGCAGTGAGTGTGGAGGGCATATTGAAAACGGTTTTAGAGGAAATTATTTCTGGTAAACGAAGAAGAGGAAGGAATAGTATAGGATATTTCAATAGGAAGAAAGGGAGTAGGTCTTACTGTGAATGGAAGAGTGGTGTCCATGGTGGGAGGCAATGCCATAGAAACCTCATGATCTGACTCCGGCTCACCTAAATCGGTAGAGTACTTTACAATAGTGCTAGTGCAAAACTTCACTAAAATAGTGTCTTGGTAACTCGAGTGATTTTATTGCAAAAAAGAATGGTATTCAGGGGAATACGCTGCGTGAGAGGTCCGTAAGTTGTGAATCTTGTGTGCGTTACAATGAGGCTTTTGCGAGCCCACGGTCACACGAGACTTCTCCTCCCACGCTTCCACCCCTTGGAACTCTCGAGACTTCACCCCCTCCCCCCACCTCCCTCTCCACGCCGCTCGTAAAGGTACACACAAGGGCACGCACGCACCGCCCGTCGCAGGCACGCACGAACGCAGGCTCACAGACACGCAGACTGACTCATTCCGCTCGTATCGATCTGAGGAGAGTCACAGAGGAGGAGGGGGGGGGTTTAGAGTTTCTGGGGGGGTGTTCTGCCACCCCCGCACCCCTCACCCTCTCGTCCGTTCACTTGGTTGAAGGGGAAGTGGTTCTCGATCCGCGAATGTGAAGTGCGAATTGCATGATTGCGAAACGGAAGAAAATTATTCAATATATTCCTATTTCAAATCCTCTATTTCATGGAAAAAGCGATACACGTGGCAGTATTGGCTCTGCGCGAACATTAGATTTGCTTTGATGAAAATTGTAAACAAAGTTTTTTCACGATTATAGCAAAATTTTTTTTTTACAATTTAGTTGTTCTTCATTCAGAGGGTTGGTTTACTGTTCGTTCAGCTCATATATTTATTCCAATATGTACATATGAAATAAATAACTTTCATGCTTCTCACGTTGCCAATGTTTGAAATTATGTTCGGGCTTACTAATGTGATTGTTGGAAGGCCGCAATATGAGAGCTGACACGGAAACGCCAAAAGCTATTAGGTTAGTATCAAATAAAATTTTCGGTATTATATAAATATATTTCAGTATTATAAATTGCATAAATATTTCATAATTCTTCAGTATGACATTAATGCATAGGGTTCCTAATGAAGTGAATTTTCATTCAAGGTGAGCCGAATCTAACTTTTTGCCTCTGCATTGCAGCCACGATACAACAATGCTTAAGTTACAACTGACTAACTTAACATTACCAGCTCTATTAAAACTACATTATTTCATAGTGAACTCTACTTTTTCAGTTTCATTTTTGATGGAAGGTAACTGTGATTGCCTTGCAAGTTAGGAATTTTACCAAGGAAATAAGGAATTTGGATTAATTTAACCCTGCTGTACGATACCTTACAATAATATTAGAGATTATGGATGTCGCGAAAATTTCAATCCCAGAATCAAATACAAATTCAAGTCAAAAGATGATTGCCATGTTAAATGGACACATTATATGCCTAGAGATGATGCATTACATTCGATTTCTCTAGTGGTAGAAATAGATGGAGAAATTGTATCACTCACACGAGATTGAATAGATTTAAGGTTTCCTTAAATCATTTTTAATCAAATTGCACATAAATATTTTCTCGATGATGTTCCTGCTTTCAAGAACATGTTTGTTTCAGTAATAGAGTTAGATAAAAGTGATTTTTCTAAATAATTGTTTTTTTACTCCAGTTCCATCTGATTGGTAAGAATTATGACTAATATGAGTTGTTTTAATCAATACTCTTACAAGGTTGAATTTTAGTCCTGCATCGCTTCTCTTCACGGACGAACGCCAAATAACCCTGAAACCCAAGCAAGCCATACCTGACCAACTGTATTGAATGACTCATTGTTTTTCGAAAGAATTGCGTTTCGCAGAATAGGAGTAGGGAGTGGAAATGAGGGGATGGGGAAGGTGGACGATGAGGTGGGGGGAGGGAAAGAATTGCGGACAGGAGGTTGATGGCGGGAGGGGGGTGGCTTTGCTGAGTGGCGGCGAATAGAAAGGTGGGGAGGGTGGGTATGCCGTCGTCGAAGAGATTGGGGGCTTATTCGGGGACGGGGTGGCTATGGCTATACGCGTAGTATACGCTGAGAGTGAGCTTAAAGTATATTGTCTTAGTAGAAAAGTGAATCTTAGGCTAATATTTAACTCCCGTGAGTCCGAAATAATTCCGATGTACAAATAATATGGACACTGAAAATATCATGTAAATCAAGCCTAAAAAATGTTTCACTACTACCTAAAGATATCTCCTGGTGAAGAGGTGAGGAGGACAAGGATGGAGATGCTGCTGCAGAGAGAGTTTTGATGGAGCTGAGGAGACGCAAGATATAGACGGCATATTCCGTCCTCCCAACCATTATTATCACGAACTAACGAATGAATAAGTGTTTTATTACAAACTATCCTAAAGGACTTAAGATTCAACAAATTATGCAATAAATAGCACACTTTTACTATTAGCAACAGCATTCCAGATTCAATATATTGGACAGTACACACTCAGTAAAGCAAATCATACTGTGAAATGTAAAAAAAACTTAGTATCTCATAATTTTAGCTATTGAGGTTCACCCTTGTGTGGGCGAATTGAATGGAGCAACACAAATCAACTCAATCCCTCGTCACATTTTCTATGTCACACCTACCACCGCCTCCACTACTTCCTTGCCAACAAACTTTTCCCACAAAAATCTTTATGCGTCTATCCTCATTGATAATTACATGCTTGCATAAATAAAAACGGAAGCAGTGAAAAAATAATATTTGTGTTTAATTAAACCTCTCATAATATTCATTCAGCAGATGATTGGGTAAATACATGCATCCTTCATCACCTGCCGCAGTGGTATCAACTTTGGAAGGATCCATAAAAGAGAGTTGGTTGGATATTCATAAAGGGGAGAGTTGAATATCCCGAATATCGATATTCACCTTATTTTTTATTTAGGATGTAAACTTGCAGAAGGGTAAAATCACTTATTATCACTTAAAAGGACATTTAACCCGAAAGTTGGTTTTGGAATGCCAGGGTATGATACAGGCATTAGAGAAAGGAGAAGCGGTGGGTGGTTGGTCAGCTCCTGTGCCATCGCGCACTTCGAGGAAATTGTGATTTTGGGTGTCCCAAGTCTTCACTCGCGATCTGAACTCGAGACCTATCGATTGAAGTGGGCTACCACGCCACCATGGTATTAAGATAGAGTTGAAATTCACTAGCGCCTTAATAAAGATTATCGACATGAAAATTTTATTCTTAGATCATATTAAGCATTCTCAACTGCGAACCCAATTAAATTGCGGAAAAAATTATGTATCTTTTTAGCTTTCTATTAATATCAACATGCATAACATTTATTTCATTGATCTTTACTTGAGCATCATATCCTTCGTTACATGTTTCACTCTAAATTAGCTGCTGCACGTGGAAAATATAAATTTTTCACGCACAAATTCTGATGAACTAAAAGTTATTATGCTAGGTAGATATTTTTCCGGCCGTACCACAGTGCCATCTGATGCCCGTGTCTCCAACGCGCCCCTCGCGCACTCTGCGGCACTAAGGGAAAGAGGGAGGCGAAAGAATCTTTTACGACGAGAGGGCGGCTGTGTGTTGCGAAGAGTACAGGTGGATGAAAAGATAAAATGAGAGTAAGGGAAGAGGAAGTATATTTTATCAAGAGTTGAGCCGCTGTGTGTATGGGGGCGGGGGGAGGGGGAAAGGGAGTAAGGGGGGACGATGGTAATGCGAAGGGCAGCAGGAGGGAACTCAACTCACTTAAGGGGAACTCGCAGAGGGCTTTCCTAACTTTATATTTTTTCTCTCGAAATTATGTTTGTGGTTTTGTGTGCTAGACAGCTCACGAATGGATTTCCAAAGGAAGGCAGCATCAACGAACGCAATAAGGAACTGCTGGACTGTTTTCGTTGAGGACAAGCTCGGAGGAGTATATACTCATACGTGGAAGGAAAAAAAAAACAAGTAACCGGGTACGTGGAAATCCGTGCTCCAATAAAAATGCTCGAGGATGGAATAACGAGGTTGGGAGTGCGTTTCCTTTGTAAAATACGTACACGATACTCTTATAGGGTTTAGTTGGAGCCAAACGATGCATAGAATCGTACTTACAGGCGCGCCTGAATCGGATTAGTTCCCTCTGGTTACAGTCGAATATAGTCAGCGTCTTCATTATTCAGTGAATTTATATTGAGTGGATGATTCAAATAAAATGTGGATTTTTCTATGTTTATTTGGTTAGTAATGACTTTTAAATAATTCCATTAGGCTGTGGAAAATATTTGATGAAAACAGTTTTATGTGTACAAAATGTTTTTCTCGGTTGATGTTTTCTCTATTATGTTAGGTTGAGTATTGATTCCTGTTCCAACCAGAACATTTACGTATCTCATATTTTCAGTGAATATTATAGATGTATGAAACTGTTCATGCTGTTTAGTAATTATGTTTAGTTTTGGCAATAAATCCTCTTAGTTAATGAATTACGATTGAAGCCTAATTAAAGGTATAAAAATTCTTAATCAGTTATCAAAAATGTAAAAATTGCATGACATAGAAATTTATTTCATTATTTGGAGGAAAATCGGAATATTTCGGCGAAGCGAGGCAAAAGTATCATTTATACGGTTGCAATAATGATTGAGGAAATCTTCCAAGTTTAGGAAAAGATCTCATCTTCTCGAAAAGGGTGTCCAATCTCTGCAGAATCATGCAAAGTACACTTGCGCCCACATGCTCGTCTGCTTTTTCCTGATCGCATTAATTGGCTTTTTTCGTATCCTTCGCTTGACTGTGATGCACGAAGGAAATGAAAAAAATACTTACGTTGAAGTCCCTAGAGATATATTACACGAGCTAAGTGTCCTTAGGGTGGTCACGAATGGCTTTTATGCTCGCAAGACATCTGAATTACATTTCCTTCTTTAGTGTCCCCTTTTATCTTCCATTTGCTATCTTTTCTGATTTTCCCAAGGATCCCTCCGCTTTCATGCTATCTTTAGTCAATTAATGCTTTTTTAGATTACATCTCTTCAATGAGACGGTGGTTTTATATACGTCTGAAGTTATCAAGCTCTAGGATAATTATTTTTTTCCGGGAATATTAATTGTCAGTTACATGTTTGGATCGAATTTATAGGAGATTAACCTGTGAATGCTGGATATTCATCAACTATTGCAAAATACCTTACAATTTTCTTTGAATTCGAATAAAAAATTATTTCCACTTAAAGTTGAATGTCTTTTCCATTAAAAAAATATTGGTCCCTCTCGCTATACAGGTTACACGGAGAAATTGATAAATTCTTTCTATTAGAATAATTTTGAATAAAATGCGTCCACGTAAATAGCGGTGAAATTCGTCTTCGTTAAAAAAGGGGGAGTTGATAAATTGCGTTGTACGTGATGAAGACGTGTGTTACATATCTGAATATACGATACACGACACAAAAAGTAAGTCATTGGCCCGCATCCATGTTTACAGCTTGAATCTTTGACTGTTGGGCCCTAATATACATTTAATGTTTCGACTAAGCATATTAAATATTAATTTGGCCGAGGAATATCTTCCAAAAAAGTGTAAACCATTTTATTTGGGAAAGGTATCGTGCACCGTTATTTCTAAGGAAACCATAAGTGCTTTATCGAGTGGTGTATTATACGTATATCATTTTCCAACACTCTGCCCACCGTCGTCATAACTCCCCACCGTCAGTCACCCTTGGCGGTGGTTCCGCTTGCAGTCACATAAACTGCACTTGCTCACGCACCCTCTCCCCAATCACGTGTAATGTCTCCTCGCTCGCTCTCCATTAGGCTTGTGAACTAACCCTTGGAATATCCCATATTTATACTCTTCCTAGAACCACTGCGAATTTATACGCACGATTAGTCAGTTTTTTCCCGTCAAGTAGACTGCGTTATCAATCAAAATCTACTGTTTAACAGAAAAGAGATTATGTCTCCCGATATCTTACGATTGTGTTTATTGATTTTTTTAAGCATCGTTGTATCATGAGGTTATAAATAAGGTATATTTGTTATACATCAGTAGTTCGTGAATATATAAGGTGATCTTTTATAGTAAATAGCACGATTCTACTATCCGAAAGCAAGTTTGGCTTGTCGGTTGCTTAACTAATATCATACAAGGTTGCGCTTAATCGAGTTTATCTACGTAGCGGCATTTCAACTTTGGTGTAAGCGTTGCTTGATACTTGAAAAATTATATTTATTCAGTATTTTCCGCTTAAGTTGACGCTAACGCTGACAAAATCTGAGGCGTCGAAGGAAATTTGGGTGTTGTTGAGGAATACCTGGCAAGATTTTAAATCGATTAAGTGCTTGAAAAAGCGGCAGTATTATTATCCATTTTAACCTCGTGATTCTGTCTCAGTCTATTGCAGTTTCGGCGTGTATGGCACTCCTCTCAACCCAATTATTTCAATATATTATTTTCCTCTCTCACATTAAATTCCAGCTGGATTCAAATGAGATTTTTTTCTTCGCCGGTCTTCCACAATGTTTTCCACTCTCAATGGGTATGAGTGCCACCTTCGGGTAAAGTGGTTATCATAGTCATATAACAAAGTACTAGCGACTACTACTTCATGTGACATTCGCCTCATATTTTAAAAATCCAACAGATTAAATACCAATTCTCTGTAGTTAGATTTTCCGAGGCGGTAGCCCAATCTATGCTCATATTATTTGTACATTTCAACATCTTGACCAATTTTTCATGTCTACGTTTTGTTTCTTCATGTTTATTTTTTTGTCGCATTTTTCTTTCAAATAGCAGTTATACTGTGTGCGAGTGGATAAAAAAATAATCATCTTGAAAGTATTTTAATGTTCACCGCGGCGCACTTTAAATCATTTTCAGTCTTGGGATTTTAACTTGCTATCATATTTATGATTGTTTCTTGCGTTGTCGCCAAAGACAAGCGAAGTTCATTTTTGCCGTTTGTTTCACTCGGCTAGAAATACAGAGCGTATCCAGTGGAAGATGTCTTTCCTATTATCGAACTCTCTGCTCAACAGCTCTGTTACCTCAACAGCCCGTGACTCACCCCTTCTCCCTTCCGCAACATCATCACTACGACTCTGAGATGAGCACTCCTTCGACGGCCTCAATATAAGCCCCCTGCCCCACTTGTTTCTTTTTCGCCCTTATCCACCCCGCCTCTCTCGTATATGTCCTGCGTCTTCGGATCAAGGAGAGCCCCGTGTTGGCCATAAGGAAAAGCGATATGCCGGCGAGAAGGGTGGACATGGGTTGGGGGAGCGGAAGGGGGTTGGAAAGGGGCGACGTAATGCAGTTTGACGGAGCGGTTCGCGGCCGAATGGAGCTGGGATTGGCCTCAGTGGATGACTCGGACGTGGTGTTATCTTAAAATCCTCGGTAGTTTTTCTGCCGAAAGGAGAGTTTTGCAATGCTGTAATGAGTTGCGTAACCTGTTGTTAAGTAGTTATCGGGAAAGCATAATTGTTTGGGAAGTTCTTAATTATATATTCAAAGATCAATAGAATAAGCTTATAATAAACGCCAATGCCAATATAATTGCATTTTTTTAAAGTTATTTTTTCTCTGCAAAATATTGAGCATGGTATTCGTATATTAAAAAGAACCTTTGTCAATGATTGTTTCTTAAAATACGCTTTTCAAAATGTCAAAATTAGTCATTACTTCTAGAACCGCATATGTCTGCCGCCCATTCAGCCAGAAATAAACTCATGCAAGCACGTGCAACCCTCAACCTCCAATTGATTCCACAATTCCTCCTCCTCTGGGCCTTTCACATAACCTAATGCTGTGCTGTACGGATTGAGGATGTATTTTTTTATGCATTTTAGAATTACCGTCATATTTCCTTCGGTGATGAACAAATATCGTACATCCCTCAAAATATGATTGTATTAATTTATCTCCACTTTTGAATGCATATTGAATGGAATTACTTTTCCAGTAGCTTCTGTTTCATTTTATCCTTGCATTCATTTTCCCGTTTATATTCTTCCTGAAAACATTCTGACGGATTCGGGAGCCACCATTACGAGACCACCTTCATGATCTCTTCTCTCATGGCAGTGGATCGCTTCGGAGATAACCGCTCCATTCCAACCTCTATCCTCCTCGGCATCGTCCTCTTATCCTCGAAGCCTTTGAAATCCTTAACGTACTCACACAGCCATACATCCTTTTGTGCTGCTCCGCCTTGAAAGAATCCCTTATCTCCGTTGCGGTGCTCGTGGCGACATCTTACGGGAGAGCTGAAAGGACTCATGCAACTCTAACATTCTCCCTCCCTCGCCACTTGCTCGTTCTCGTCCATTTAGGACCCCCATAAGTGGGCTTTCCGCGCCTTCCAAAACCCTCTCCACATTATTTCTCTCGCCCACACCCAGTTCAGACCCCATCTCCTTCATTTCACGCCATCGTCGCCAATGCTGTCAAAACTTCCTCCTCCCTTGCGCCACCTACCGCCCTCTTCCCAAATCCTCATGAGAAGGGGAAAAAATAGTTGACCAATCAGCGCGCTGGGGGATACATCTGTGGGTATCTTTCGTCCCATTCCCCGTAATGGCCTTCGCTTATGGCCTTAATGTTTCACGATGACGACGGTCGCACGGCTGCCTCCCTGCACTCCTCTCCGTCGCCCGTGCTTCACACTCTGCTGCTGGCCAAGTTGTGCCGCCCTGAGCACCACCACCCCTGGCTCAGATACCCGCTCATTTTCTCACCCCCGTCTTCTGCAAATCCCCCTCATTTCATGGCCAAATGCACACGAGGTCCCCTCTGCTCCGAGGAATTCCTCTCTTCAACGAAACACTCCAAGAAACAAGTATTTCTTACGCAGCAAATCGCATGGGTGAAAGCATTCTCTAAGAATGAAATTCATCTTGAAAAAATGGCGAATCCTTTATTGGCAAATTTGACTCCTAGTGTAGTTTTACTTGGCAAGTTCAAATCTCAGTGTCTCATGAGGAAATCTCGCGCTTAGAAGAGTAAAACTAATAAAAAAGGTTTAAAAAAGGGAAAAATGTGATTAGAATTCTGACCTCGGTTGACAATTCCAAATGGGGAAAACAAGGATTTATGCACCGATTTCTATCATTATCATTCACCTGTAGCCCCGCAAGCTACCTGAATAGGCGTTTGGTGTCACTTCGCCAGAAGTTTGGGAACAAAAAATGAAGAAAGGAAATGAGATGCGCGTGGTAAGTTGACTGAGTTCAGTTATTGCAGTACGAGCATATATTAAAGCCCTTTTTTGTTTAGGAAAAAAAACAATCCCCTATGCGCACCAGTGTGGCTACATATTTATTTTCTTCTATCGTTTGTATCATACCTGGATATATAGTGCGGTCCCAAGGATATGTTCACCATGTTCCTCTACAAGAAAGTTATTTGTTCCTAATTGCTCAAGCAGTCTAAGGCAAACACGTAGCCACCGAGTCTCTAGCGGCTTCCAGTCAAATTTATGCAACAGCTCAGTAGCGCTCTCTGTTGCTTGTGGTAATTTTTCAGTCGAGTTGAGTATCTTTCATTTACACTTTACTACGTTCAAGAATTAAATGTTTCTACGCCGGATTCCGTATGCTTTCCATGTATTCGAGATGCAGCCTGACGTGTTAAGAGCAGCCTCTCATCCGATGGCCTGCAATTATTGGAAACGAGAGCGGATTTCCTGAGAGGTGGAATCCTCCAAATTTTCAGTCCAAGTTGAAAAATTTTACGGAGAGATATTATTGGCTTTGAATTCGGCCCAACTGAGTGCATCAAATACTCCAGGTACTTCAGCAGCTTCCGTTAGGATACAGTTGTAGGTGTATGCTCGGGAGATCCTAATTCGTGCCCTGGTCAAGGCAAGTGAATGACTTTAGTGCCTAATTTTCTTACCTTCCACGGGGTTTTCAAGAGGGGGTGTACAATTGGTGGATAGGCAAAAATGAGGCAACTAAGCTGCTTATTGAAGTTCAATCGAAGGCATGCGATGAAACATTCGATGGGGGGTCACGAACAACAACTATCCTTTGCGCACACCAAGACACTCATAAGATTTAGATAAAGACAATCAAATGACAAGATTTAAAAGTAAGCCTTCGGGATGGAGGCCTCCTAACTGATCCTCCATTTATCCTTCATTCTATAAACTTATCAACCCTAATTGATCTACGTTGATTTTACTTGACAGTGGCGATGGAGTCGGCCTTTGAGCAAGTGGCCAACCTCACTCATGCTCCCTCCCGCGTTCTCTATGGGAAGCTAGGCCATCCTCATCTCATCTCTTTCTCTTGTTTTTTTCTCTCTCGCTGTCCTTCTCCCTCTTCTTTCCCTCGCCATCTTACAGCCATTTCCTCCCCCATATTCGGGGTCACGTGATCCCGGATCGTGCCAGAGTGGGGTTGCAATCGGATTCCATTAGCGGGCGAATGGTTGAGACGCCATCTATCGCTAAACGCACACTCCCCCCCGTCTTATCACGCCCTGCGAGAAAAATGTTTTATCGCTGCTATTTTCTTTCATTTCCACCCCTCTCTCCACCCCCGCTATCTCTCTTTTTCCAACCCCTCTCACCCATAACATCCCATTGCTGATGTCCTTTCATTTGCGCACTCCAGCCCCGCATTTGCAATCACTTGGAAGCGGGAATTTTTTGGACGTAATCTGGCCATAAATAACGCTCTTAGTGAAAAGGTGTGTTTCCCGGGGAGGGTTGGAATATCATGCTTTTAATTTTGGCCCACCATTCCCCTTCTCAAACTGCCTTAAACATACATCCAGACATTTAGTATCTGAGCCCGGCTTCAGATAGTGGTGAGACCGATCTTCGCCTAATGCAGCTGTTTACCAGGTGAGCCTCTTGACAACTTCATACCGGAGTAACTACTGGCAGCATGGACTCATTATATCTAGTGGCGATATTTTATGGATAGTACTTTAGCTGAAAAATACTTGTTTAATCTTATTTATGTATTGGCTTTTTTAATCCAATTATTTAAATTTGAGCTCACACCGTAATAGCCCTGGCATGTGAATTTTGTGCAATCCTGTTCGGAAGCAACTTCATATGTTCATACCAATTTCCTCGTCAAGGATTTTGAACAGAAGGAATCCAATGGTTGCACCTTGACCATGATGTGCGGTGCGATGTAGTGAAATTTATTAATGCTACTTAAATAAGACATTACAATGTTTCCACTGAATTAATTTTAGCACGACGCGTTAAATGCTGTCGCCATCAATATTGTTAATGTATCGTTTAGAGGCAACTATTATTTGAAATCTTGCACTGGAGTTACGCAAATACAGTATGCTTGTTGATTCATTCCCTTTTCGGTGGCGGAGTTAAGCCTTCGTCAGATACATTTTAAAGTCAGTCCTGGTGGAGTTTGACATTGCTGAACGTAGCTTTCTCCTGGCTCCGAGAACGAATTATGGAAACCTTATAGCAAAGTACATCTATTAGGGCTGCTCTGGAGCAGGCCAAAAGGGTCGTCTGCGAGCGGAATTAAGCAGGAAAAATCAAATGAATATGGTATTGTAAATGAAGACTTAATGGGATTTGGAAAAATGTTTATTTCTGATCCTGACCGCTACCAAGTGCAGTGCTGTGGTTGGAGGTGGCACAGGGTCTTAAGTTTGTCCGTTTCCTCTCACCGTTATTCCTTCCACTGGGAAAACCATTCAATTGCTTCTCTCTGCACGCCCTCACTCTCTCTGTCTTTGCCTCCATATCCGCAAAGGCCCTTTCAACCGTGAGCACCGTGCAATTTCGGCTGCTAGTTCCATCGCCTGGTTGAGGGTGGCGCTGTTTCCGGGGGCTGCTAACTGCGCTCTGCCCCGCTCCATTGTTTCAACCGTCGCTTAATTCACCGGAAGTGGACGGGAGCGGGTTTTTCGGTAGTGGTTGACTCACAGGTGCAATTCCGGGTCACGCCCCACGGGACGACCCTTTGAGAGACCCTCGTGTCGTTTACGCGGATGACGGGAGAGGGCAGTGGTGAGCCTCAGTGGGTCTTCTGCTGAGGAATATACCTGCTGGTACGTGACTGTCGACTGCCTCGCCATGCCACATTTGAGACCCGAATTCAAAGACAGGTGATTCAAGATTATATTTGACAGCAAATCGACTTCTAATTCGGTATATCTTATAGCGTCCTAAGCGTTGCCACATTTTTATCTGAATAATGATGAAATTATAAGCAACTACATTTTCTGGGTGAATGTTTCATGGAATTCTCACCGGGTTCAAACTCAGTTTTTGCCAATTCCCCATGGGAATCCCGAGAAATGTTGACCCAGAGAATTCGCCTACCAACAACCTAAACAATATTGTTATAATGCTTCGATGCTTAGTTTTTCGCTTAATTCCTCGCAATTCTCTGCTTTACTATTTTTGGGTATGGGAATGATGATATTTTTCTCGAAGTCACTAGGTAAATCGCCCATTGAGTACATTTTACAGAGTACATTTTAGTTTTATGCAGTTAAGACCTTTTCTCCTGCATTTTTTATTAGTTCTGCTGGAATGTAATCTATTTATGGGGCCTTATTCTTCCGCAGGTCTCTTATTGCAGCGTCAAATTCCGATCTTATGATGCTCGCTCCAATGTCATCCTCTTCAATTTCACTTTCCTCCTCGATAATTTTTGAGCTAAGTTTGCCTCCGTTGTATAATTCCTCCAGGTATTCCCTCAATCTCTCGGCTTTGTCTTCCTTTTCAATCAAAATATTTCCGAACTTGTCCCTTATAATATTAAATCTGGTGATTCGTTCTTTGAAATGGTGCCTTACCATTCTATAGGCCGCTTCCATTTTCCCTTGTACGAGGTTATTTTTCACGTTCTCGCAATGTTCCTCATCCACTCTTCTCTGAATTTCCTCCCTCATCGGCAAATCTCGTTTCTTATTCTCTTTTAGCAAGCCTGTTCTTCCTCAGTATTCGCATTCTTATACTTTCTTTATTCTTCAATGAGGTCTAGGGCTTCATTCTTGTTCCATGGCTTTTTCTTAACACATTTTCTTCTCCCCAGGCTTTCCAAACACCAAAAACAATAAGGAATACATCAACACTTACCTGCCTGATTACAACGTCCGTGATATTTTCGTAGACGCCTTCAACTTTTTAATCCTCGTAGTCTGTCGTAGGTATTTAAACATATACCACTACGATACCTTCCTATTTATTCCCTAACTTTACCGTAACTATCCTTTCATTATACTACAGAAGCTTTGCACACTAATTCCGGCGCACTTTCTGAGCAATGTCCTATCCCCACTATTACCATTTGGAGATTCCGTGCCTACAATCTCCTAGGCTACATTCCAAAAGTCTCCCTCTTCAGGCCACTTAATTTTTCTCATTACTATCACAACGAGATTCAATCTGTAAATTTCCACCTTTAGTTTTCTAGCTTCCCGCAAATCTTAAGTAAGATCACGTTCCACGTACCTATCCTCTTAACTTTACCACAATTGACCGATGTACCCTCTCGGGTAGTCCCCGCCCGGAGATCCGGATGGGGGACTAGTTAACCTCCGGAATGTTTTACCTGAGGGATTTCCATCATGTCAGATAATTTAAAGTTGGAGTAGCTGCGATTCCTCGGGATGATAATGTGGTGGTTTCCCCTTGCCTTCCACACCGCAGTACTACAGCCATTTAAGTAAATGTTACCATACCTGAAGTGAAGTGAGTGTCACTGTACGGACAACCATGGCCTACACCTTCACTCATATTAAGAATAGCTGCTGCCCTCTCCCCCAGGTGATGAGAGGCATAATTGTTGGCGGCCTCCCATCGCCAAGTCACAGCATCTTCAAAGGTTTAGAATATCATTTAGATGGCCTACCTTACCCAGGGAATGCTGCTGCTTTTTGTCCATGAGTGATTATTCGACAAGTAAACTCGCTTATATCGCAGTTAACCTCTATCCACCATCCGCAACCTGGTGGACGCACTCGGTGGCTTAAAGCTCAAAAGCAAGTTGTCATTACATATCATGTTATAACCTGGTATATTTAAATTTCAAATTGATATTGCTGTGGGATTAACTTAAAATAAATATTTTTATGGCTTTCAAGTACAACCAACGATGCAACGCCATAATTTTCTACACTTGGATCGTAATTGATTTGGTTTTTAAGTCCTTCAGCCTTGAAATTCTGATTCAAAATTTCTCTCCATTTCAAGCGCTATTTTGCATTTTTTAATATTTTTAATTCAGCTAATCGTTATTTTCCCCGAATCCATTAGCGAACCTTATTCAATTAGATATTAGTTAAGTGGAAAATCAGATCATAGTGGATGCTTTGTAAACTGGTAGTATTTCATCATATGCGACTTGCAGCACTTCAAATGTTGATGTTTAGGGGATAACGTTTATAAATTATAATTTCTGAAACAGACATCAATTTATTTTCTTTTTGAGGAATTACTTCACCGGTAGACGGATTTGAAATATCTGGTATTAGTGCGTGATTATCAATGGGCACTGATCAGCTTTCAATTATTTTTATTAAATTATCAAAGTAGCTTAATTTTACTTAAAATCTGTGATTAATTAATTTTATGATGAGGAATTAGTTACTTGTGATGCGATCAAAATTTTTGGTTATCTCCCATGAGCGGCCTTGATTTGCCATTTTTGCTTTTCCCCTACGTTATCTTTAGTCGGGCCCATATGTGGGTCCATCTAATCATCCGCTCTGTTCCATTTCAAATTATGCATTTATAGAGTTATATTTTGTGCAGTATTAAAATGCTTCTACATTATTTTACATGATATTTTCCCAGCTGCCAAAAGCACTTAATGAAGACTTTATTATTAGGCATTTTAAACAATGACAGAATCTCAAAGTGAAGGCTCATTGCGCTAAAATTATGCGTCTAGAATTTAACAAATATCTCTTTTGAGGGTCGTTACTTGTAAATAAAAAAATGTTTTTTTTTCATTTTCTTATATTGATCGACTTTTTTGCTAAAGTGTAGTAGGCTGTTCATTTCAAACCTAAGTTATACTCTCTGTGCCCTTCATTTTTGTTGACCTCATTTTTATTTTCTTACCATTTGGAATGCTTTTCAAGTGAGTTAAATTTCGTGTTCGTTGTCCATGTGGACCTATTTCTAACAACACACTTTGCTTTGAGCCAGTCTAGAATTCTCAGCATCTCATGGTGGAGGTGATGCATGCTATTGATTTCCCTACTTTCTTCGTTACTCACCTTCCCATCCAATACCTCTTTGTCGACAACAAGACGCACTAACCTTCAGCCGCTTTTTTTGCGCCCCTGCTCGCCGCGGAAGAGCTCTCCTCCCTCGCATGGCAGCCACTTCCACCGCCTCGCAAACGACCTCACTCGTGCGACCACATTCACTCACTCAGCCCTACCCCACCCCGCTCTTTGCCCGCCTTCCTATAACTCAGTCTCCGCCCGGAGCACGTCCTAGACGACTCAAAGTGACATGACTCTGCCATCTTGGGGCGAGGAGGGGGGTATTGAGAAAGAGGGGTGGGGCGATGAAAAGGGGGGGGGGTCGCCTCTCTTCTTTCCCCTCACGGTGTTTCTTCCCTTGCCCCTCACCCTAGACTCTGCTTAGACTCAAATAGTCAGGAAATAGAGCGATGGGTAAGTGTCAGCGCAATATCTCCGGGAATATAGGTCTATGTGACCTATATCGTCCTTTGCTTCGTCCATTCACTTCCACCATAAATGCAACTGACTAGCTCCCCGCTCCGCCTTGCTGCTCCAATTGTAATCCTCAGCATTAATCATATTCTGTGACGTGAGATAGACCTTTGCAATTGCGGCCATTCTTCATTGACAAGTTTTTCGCAGAGCGATTACGGAAGGGTGGAATATTCAATGCATTTGTTTTCTCAAATCAGTCAGTAAAATCCGTTACTATTTTTTGCCATTGTTTTGGTGCGGAAGACACTTTTAAAAAATCAATTTTTTTTCCTTTATCTTGACTTCTTAGCAATTGATATCGATGTTTTTAGAGACTAAAGGTCACGTACGTGTAAGCATAAAGCAGATGTTAATCAAGTGTATTCAGTTGTTTAATCTATTTGTTTGGAATGCTATTTAATCGACACATCGCAGTATTAACGTCGTGTGGAAAAAAACGTGACTCACTTAAGTAGAACATGCCAATGCCGCGTGATTATACCACTTATACAGTGCCCGTGTATCTTCTGCGCGTATTAGCTCACTGTGTGCTTTCGTTCTCACTACAACCCCCGAAGAAACCTCCCTCATTACCCTGGGGACTGAGAAGGGGAGGGTGAGGATAGTCTGTTGACCCTGAGCGCATGAAGGGAAAAGAGAAGCGGAGGCATTGTGATGAGGAAAGGCAAGGAGGGCCGTATTTCCACTAAGGTGGAGGGAGACCTTCTGTGTAAGCCCTGGGGAAAAATAAGGACAGCCCTGGAGGAATAGTGCTGCTAGTAGCTGGAGAAGGAAGGTCCCAGGCTCACATGTGCGCTATAGAGCGGAAGTGCGTCAGTGTTGTTGGGACGTGCGGGTTGGTATGTGAATTGTGCATGACGTGGTTCGCTTCGGTCATAACGCGTGGAATTGCGAGCGGAGGCGGCGGGGGGCTTGTGTAATTGGAGGATCCCTTCCCTCCAGCGAAACTGTTTTATTCGCTCATTGGGAGCGCAGAATCCGTTTCGCCTCCGTGCCGTGCATTGAAAATATCCCCAAAACAGCGAACGATAGGTGCACACCTTCGGTAATCTTGCCATTACGTCGTTTTGAGATGTAGGGGCGTTGTAGTGAGGCGAGTGAACTGACGGATTTGTGATATCAGCTGGCTTGCCACGGATGGGAATGTGCTATCGCGCTCCATCAATCGATCAAGACGTACCTACACTACATGGCTGAAATTTAGTCTTCGCGTAACTCTACACGTTTGCTCCAGGAGTCCGTAGTAGTGAATGGTTCTCTAAATTAAAGCCTAGTTGTTTCCTAATCGATCGTATCCACTGGAATGTATTTTAAATGAAAGAAGTGCCTCAAAATGACACCCTGTTAAAAACCCCGTACATGTAGTTAATAGAAGAAAGCGGTGAAGTTGAGCGTATGAATATGACGGTATAAGGGGAGATGTTGTGGGATAAATTAAATAAATTGAAGTGATAAAGTCCTGCTACAACAGTACCTGACTTTTAATATCTTATTTTTTGAGACTTAGATTACTAAAATGGTGAAAATAAAAGCGATAGTTTCATTAACTGCTTTTCTTAGATTGGAGCTTACAATTTTTAATTCCAATGAATTTATTTGGTTTAAAATGCATAATTACATATTTATTTGAATTTGCACTGGTAGGAGGAAAAATAACTAAGGCTCTCTAGCACTCTGTCCGGGGAAAATATCAAAATTTTAAATGAGTTTTAAAGAGTACCACACTGATCCTCATTTGCTTGAATTATTCTTTCAAAATGCGTTTGAAATTCATACACAATTCCTGTGTAGTTATTATTTAAGTTTAAATTAAGTTGAGAACACAAAATTTTCGTAATTTGACCTAAAAAAATTTTATATTTTTATGATATATATTTGTGAAACTCAACTAGTTTCAACAAATACCTTGGAAGGAGCTGAGCTGAATACTTTACAACACCAAGAGAGGAGACTGTCGAGGTTTTGGCAGAAGATGAGTTTCTTGCGCGACCGACGACGCGGTTAATAATTTACCGGACCCATATCGGCGTAAACCATTACCTTCTTGGAGATGAACTTATCACGTAATCTGATAATTTCATGGCTTAAGTGACTAATCTGCTTGAAAGTGGGCCAACGGTGGTTGTAACGGCTCTCCTGGAGGGAGACGACATATGGAAGGAAGCGTTTTTGCAAGGACTGATTATAAGTGGCTAGCGAAGGAGGTTTGCGATGGGTGAGAAGCACTTGCAACGAGAGGCGCAATCAACACGAGGAAGAGTTAACGGAAGACTTTCTTTAATATCCGATTCTCTTTACATTTTTGGGCTAGGTAAAACGTTGGTGAAGTGAAGTGTGCCAATACGTTATCTTGAACATTTACTGACTTATTGGTGAAGCTATATAGCCTAAAATTTTAAAATATTTTTTCAATTCATATTTAAACAAAATAAAATGATTGTTTATAGGTTTTCGCGGCTTTTAATGGATAATGTCAGTATTTTTGGGCTCTTCCGCGAATGTTGGCATAGATTAACAGTAGTATCCCAGCATTCCTGTTGGCTTCCTCAGTGGAAACGAGACTCCAGGGCGGGCTCGCAAGGTTACACTCCTGGGGCAGGGACTGTAAGCGCGAGCTTTTCTCCTCTGCACCCAGAAGGGGAAGGACGGGAAGGAACAAGGAAGGAGGCGCCGCCGCGATAGGAGCCCGACGACGCCTCCTGGGACGGGACAGGGAAGGAAGAGATGGGACGAGGTATCCCGCTCCGTCACAAAGGCGGACGGGTCCTACTATTAGCGAAACCAAGCATAAGCAATTAATGTGCCAGCGATTTTAGTGCATTTTCCTATGAGGAAGAAAAATCTATCAATCAAATCGCTAGATTGTTGGCTTCCTCAGCTGACGGATGGCAAGAAGCTTCGTAGTCTTCTCAAATATATTTAGGGGAGTTTAGGTGCAAATATGTACCTACTAGGAATTTTCCACGGCCAATCTGGGAACGTCCACAAATTTTCGCGGAGTAATTCTTTCGGAAATAAAAAGGCTCTTTTTAAGCTATCATCTGTGTGATGTGATCAAGAAGTACAGAAAGCGGAGTATTCTTGAAAACGATAAGGATAAAAATGCTAAATTTCCTGGCAAATGTGTAGTTTTGCAACATCCAAAGGAAAACATGGGAACTCCACCAAACCTCAGCTCGGGTGTTTGTATAGTGAGGAGATAAGAATAATAAACATCGCTTGAGAGTATGCGTCGGAAAATCCCTCGTATGCTTCGGGGAATTATCGTTTGCGGTTCGGAGAGATAGAGTTACTGGCGAATATCAAAACAAATGGTATAGATAGCGATCGATTGGAAACAACAGTAAGATAAACAAGAAGTGTTCATGTTTCGGGAGGGATCTTGTGAATAGCATGAAAAGGAGGATTTATGAGCTGAGTGAGACTTTTCGAAGAGATAAGGTGAAATAACATGGAGAGAGAACTTTGAAACATTGAAAGGAATACTTTTTGAGAGTATGAGAAAACACCATGCAGCGAGAAAAAACATATTTTGCAATATTTAAATGATTGTTTGTAACAATATCGAATGAAATGTGGATGGATCAATCTGAGGTTCAATTAAAATAGGTGCATATACTAACATTAATTCATGGCATTACTTAAAATATGTTTTGATTGAATGTCGTTCAAAATACACCACTTAACTGAAGTATGATCAAACATAAGCATTTTTACGCAATGAAAACAAGTTGCTCGATATTTATGATTCACAGCATTCCTGGCCCGTCTAAGACGCAATGTTTTGCGGAATAAAACCACCGGAAAGCATTCAGCCGTAATTGGTCATTATGCGTATGAATCTTGGCTTAAAGGCCAATATAGACAGGCTAGGCATGAGGGTAGAAAGAGTTCTGAAACATTCTTTTTGAAATAAGCACCAATTTTTCGCAACATATGCTTTCACAGAGATATTGAAACACACCATGCAAAAGTTCTTAACCATTTTTAAATGGAAAGAAGGAAATGGTAAATATTTTTCCAGGCTTTGGGCTCACTCCTATTAAATTTCTTAAATTGACTACTGAGACATTTGCGATATAATATGGACTGCATGAGGTCGTTAGTGTTGTCGGCTATTTAAGGCTATCACGTTATAACAATTATTCCTAAGTAGGCAGAGGCAGGACACATAGGTGGGTCCTCTGAGGGTTACAACGCACCGGGGCCGGGAACCAACTCCGGGGGAGCAAATGAAGCAGGTGAATAGGAAATGTGAAAAAGATGAGGAAGGTACTGTTGCCAAACGATGAGGAATATTATATGCGAGGAACTTTAATATGTAATTGTTGGAAAGCCAAATGCTTCATGGCTTGTTTACATGTAAACAATTTCACGCTAAAAATTGTCTTTGTAATCGCTTTAAATTCTCATGGAATATTTATTTTATTTTTTAGTTCCTTAGAAAAACGTTGTCTTCTCATTACAATATGTTTTATTTCATAATCTATGCAATATACGCTCGATTTTCCAGTGAAAGTGGAAACTTTCCTGTGGAAATATGCTAATGCTTAATCTATCCATTTGAAAAAAAACGATCCTTTAGTAAAAAAATAGAAGACAAAAATTGTAAGAAGTTGCAGAGGAGACCTGTTTCGGTAGAGTCCTCCAGCGAGCGAAATTGAGTCTATTTTTATGTTCGATGGAACGACCTGATGCTAAACAATTCAGGAAACCTCAGCCCAATATGTTGAAAATATTAGTAAAACGGATTTGATGATATGTGGATGATGTGGTCAATATTTCATCTTCCGTGTCATTATTTTCCGCATAAAGTTCATGTGTGACGCCTGTAGTGGAAAGGACGAGGTGACGGTCGTATAAGGGGCAAGAAGTCCGATGAGGTGAGGAGCAGTGAAGATTCATCTAGGGATGGAGGGTGCTTGGCGGGGGAGCGTTGTTGGAGAGGGGAGGGGGGGAGAGTCGTTCCAGGAAGTCGCTTCGGTTGGGGTGAAAGGGCGAGGTTGTCCCGGGGTCAGCCTATCAACGCTCCGAGTCTCTTCCTTGAAATAATTCGGCTGGACACGCTCGTTTTAGCTCTTCACCCTCCCTATCGGCCGGAAGTTCTGGAAAGATCATGTTTATTCGTATGCCAAGTGGAAGTGTTTGGTCCATTATAGAGACATTAATTTATTTCCTTCAATTATCCTGTTTGCTGTTTGATTCCGTGTGATATGGTATCTATGCATGTTTTATCTTACTGTGAACTGTGTGAGCGATTTTCTAATCGCGATACCATTAGTTACGTAATTTTTTAATCCATTCCATGTGGTAAACTAAGGTGTTATTCCATATTGATTTAAGCACCTACGGATATTATATCAAAATGACTGAGTTTGGGGATCCTATCATTGTCTACCTCCGTTGTGAAGTGAATTATAGAAGGCAGGATGTAGTCGGCTTAAACCTATTATTAGAAGGTTGGCTTAGAAAGTCCCTATCAATTTCAAGTCCACGCAAAAAGATTTGGTTCAGCTAGTTGCATACCCTTGAAAAGGGTGGAAGTTTTCAAGAAAACCTTTATTATTATTTTTTAAGTAAATCTGCGAATAGTTTTACCTTTCTTAGTTTTTTTAAGTTTACTATGCGTTGTTACGGAAACTGCACAAATTTTATCATTTCTTCCTCTTTGGCTAATAAACTAATGAATTTAATAACATATATCACCTTTGCGAATAGAAATATCCTTTTTTCGAGACAGAAGGCCAGATAGCTCCTGAAATCCCTGAGTGTACTCTTTCATTTTCTGTTTTTTTTGTGTATGTCTTTAATTTATTTACTGCCACAGCGGCATGAGAGATGTTGTTACAATGCCCGCAAATGATTACTCATCTTTACTTGGGACTTACGTCCTTTAAATTTGTTTTTACATGACTTGTAGCTCATTTTTTTCAAAATATTTACGAGTGTATCATCTAGATTAACATATTTTTTACGATAATCAACTGATTACCAAGGATGTGTGGAATAATGACTTGAGAGTAATATAATTAGTTGTTTCAGGCGTGAATTTATGGAATCTACTTGTCAAAATGAAAAGTAAAGATAACTTTGTAATCCCAAAAGAATATCTAATGCACGACCTAAGTAGGTTTCCACGTGGCACAACATCGCCTGGTACAAATGCACGCAACGCACAGAATGGAAGAGAATTCTCTATCGTGTGTATTTTTTCCAGATGATGACGTGCCACGTCGAAACCAATCGTCTTACTTTAAGTATCTTATGTGGAATTGCAAAGTTTTTTTACTTTTCATTATGAGAGCAACCATTTCATATAGATGTGGGATGCCTTAATCCAAATGATTGGAAGCCATTTTGGAATTTCTCATATATTATTAATGTTTATAAAAAAACTGATCGCAACTTTGATACATACTATGGCTGCTAAAACGGCGTAATCAGTGGATGCTTCTCGCTTTATTACCTTGTGCATTTCGCAGTGAGAATCGCAACTGCCCTGGGCGTCGATTACGCGCGCTGGCTGCCGTGTTTCATTTCCGAGTCGGGGGCATTCGGGCCAAACAGCCTTGACCACACGAGCTTTTAACTGGCCTCGCTCCCTTCCCGCCGTAATCTCTTCAAAGGTTTACCCGTCTTCATTGAGGGGGGCGACCCCTTGATTGCCGGCGCCCGCAGTTGAGGTGCTTCGCTCGAGTCGGCCCTCGCCTCTGCCATTGCGCTCCGGCCCACAATATCCTCTCCCTTGGCCTTTTGAGCCAGCTGACCCCGGGCATCGCCTCCTCGCTACTTGGGTGCTTATGAGTCCCTCCTCGCCGTGATCCCAGCTTCCGATCCTCCCTTGCCACTCGACCAGATCGCCTTCCTCGATAGAAATGCCTCTCTTTGCAGTGTGAAAGGGAGGCCTCTCTCTTGCGATGGGAAGGGCTTCGTGGAGGACAAAGCAGCCGACTCACCCACGACCAAATGAGACTTTTTGGAAACTTCCGCGATGCCATTGCTTCCCATTGCCAATGTTTCGGCCCATGCCCCTTTGGAGGGGTCACCTCTCGCGGATGCTTCGCTTGGAAATATTTAGTTTAACCAGCTTGAACTACCTCTTATGCCTATATATTTTCTTACAACGTGCTTCCATTACTAAGATTTCTTATGCAATGTGCGTGCCAAGTGTTTTAATCTCAGCATTCCGCTCTCTTACGTATATCACACCAAGTGTTCTGTTCATAAGAGACAATATATTTCGGTTTGATGGAGGTAATGCTTATTTATCATATTGATCGATGCATTGCGTTTGATTACGAACATAGTCTCTTACTACAAGCATTGTTTTCTTTTACAAATTTACGTGGAAGAAATAGGATTACGCCCGGTAAATTATATTTCCAATGGACCACGAAACTTCAGTAAAGTCAGTTCAAAGGAGGATGAGTTTCGTCGGAAAGGGAAATAGGAGCCGGTTCTTTGCGTTGAATCATTTTCGTTCGTTCCTCTCCATGCGCCTTCCTTTTTCCGCCATCGCTACGGTGTGTTCTTTTGCTCGGGCGCCCGTAATCCTTTTATCCAACGCTTGTACTCGCTCGGCGATCTGTGCATTACCTTAATGTGAGCAGCTTAACCAAACTAGTCGCGGCTTGTTATTGTGGTAGTTTTTTTTCCCTCTTAACCACCCAAAAGATAAGGAAAGGCTCCACTAATTGGCTTCATCCTAGAAACAGAAGCGTTTCGTAACTGTTATTAGCAGTACGCCCGAGTTAAAAGATGCCAATGGGCTCCTAAAATTACCCTTCTTCTCCCTCGATTTGAGGTTGCGAGGCATTGAAGAACAATTATGAGTGTATAATATTTAATTTCTGTTTCTTAAGTCCTGTGCGCCTTACATTTTTTATTTTCACTTACATCCTTGAGAAAGTTGCGATGGATATTTTCTGCATTGTTTAAAAGCTTACCATGAGATACTATCAGTGGCTTTGAAGTTTATAAAATATTTATTCATAAATAGGATTTCAAACTGTAATTAAAATTCAAGAACTTTTATTCCTTTAAATTAAAATTCAGCTTGTACTTCTCTTTCTAATGACACGTTAGTATAGAAACCAGTGGGAGTTTACCAAGTACAACGCTGTGTGGAATTCTTATTTGTGTGATGTATCCATTTATTACTATCATTAATCATATGCTTTGGTTTTTAATCACTTTATTTAATCATATGTTCGAGGTTCCAAAAAGTTACCTCGCAAGCTGTGTAATATGCATTTGTGTAATTAAGATAATAGTTATATCTAATCTCACAAATAAAATAATTAAATCATAATTAAGTAAATATGGCTCTTGTTGCTTCGACTTTTCTAAACATAATGGACTAAATTAGAGTCATGTTGGCGATTTTGTCCCTACGTATTTTATTCTTACCATTGCGCGAGTGTTAGAGTGTTTCCAAAATACATAGTTGGTCTCCTATTTTGCCCTCTCTCACGTGCATTGTTGATGCGCTTTTTCAATTGGGGGCCAAGAGCAGTCTGCTATTGAGTTGTGAAGAAGGAATGTAGAGGGATAAGTGTACTTTGAGTGATAGGAAGAAAATTTACGTTTTACCCCCGTTTTTTCCCTCCTGTACTTTACCCATTAAAGCGTTGAAGTGCTTAAAAAAACTCTTCTCGATGCATACCTAATAAAGCATAAATAACGGGCCAATTAGCCATAACTTTACGGGAAATGAGTAATGGGAGAGAAATAAGATTGAAGCTCGGCTGAAGGAGGAAAAAGAGTCTGAAAAAATAAATCTGGCATCCAGTTAATTCGCCGGATGCCGTGCGCGGCGCGCGCGTCGCTCGAGGAAGGAGGTCGAACAGAGGAGAGCATAGAGGACGCTGGGAAATTAACTCCCTCTCTTCATCATCCTTTTCTTTTTTGTCGCTCTTCTATCTCCTTCACTAATTGCTCCATCCTTCTCTCCCCCGTCCGTGCCCAGCAGACACTTCCGTCTTTCTGGCTAATCTCAAAATTTCCGACGTTATCTTCGTAACCTCACCCTCTTTGCCTCTCGTGTGAACAAGCGTATTACTCTTCCACATTGGGACTCCTTTATTTTCCATCTAAACTCTGCTCTACTTCCTTTCATATCTTTATCATTCGTTTATCGATTCGAGGAATCTAAGAATGAATGTGAAGGGCTTTTTTTTAGTAAGAAGCTAAAAAAAAGAAAAATTACCGCTTTTTTTCAATTAATTTTTAGCGCAATTCATTTAAATACAACTGGTTACTCAATGGAAAGGAATGAGTTGTGTGTGTTCAAAGAATTTTCCCAAGGATCCATTTGCATTTTATTGCTTAAACTAAGCTTTTGTGAGCTAAACATTTTCAATGATGGCACTTACTTTATTTATATCTGTAAAGGAGCTGCCAAAGACCTGCACTTGGCTTTTACTAATTTATCAAATTCGGAATAATCAAATAAATGCAATAGAATTTAGAAAATTTGTATTAGGGAGTGAAAATAGTACTGTCAAGCAATAAGCATATTCACAAAGTCAACTTAATAAATCTCCGGAATAAGAATTCGGAATTACATTAGATTAGTAGCAACAGCTGAGTGCCATTGTTAAAAGTCCACAGCCGGTTTTCGCATGATACCATTCCCTCATTTGCACTGGATATAGACTGAAAATTTGTCATTTGTTCACCAACTAAATTATCATATATTTGGTAAAAAATCTTTATTTGATAAAGAATTATAATCAATTGATTGGTCTTATCGTTATATCTTTTGAATTCGCTATCTAGTGATGGCTCATATTTTAAATGCTAGTTTTACGGTTGTCGCGAGAATCGAGGGCAGTTGAAGGAATGGTTTGGGAATATGCGTTGTATCTCTTCAGATAGTCTAGTAGCTTGGTGTACGGGCATGTCAAACATCCATTAAATTTAACTGAAGACAGAGAGTAAGCATTTATACTGTAGGTGGCACTAGGTGCAGTTAGTGTAGTTTATAGTGTAATGAACCATTAAAGTATCACAAGATATTTCATAAATCATTATAAGATCCTACATTTAGGACCTCATCATGGGAAACTAATGCTCATGGGAAACTAATGCTCATTGAATATAATATCTTTTTCCCTCGAAAAGAATACAGATTTTCGAATGAAAACCAACTAATATGGCAACTAGCGTGGAAGGAAGTCTGCTGGGATCCGATGTTGTCTTAATTGAATGCTGGAGATGATTGTTTTTTCTTCATTCGGACTTCGCCGAGTGAGCAAAAGGGGGTGGTTGTGTGTGTATCATCAGCTTCTGGTCATTCACGGACCCACACATTTGGGCATCCCACTCATTTGCCTTTATCGGATGATGTGGACTCTTTAGGGAGGGAGGGATGAGGGTGCAAATGGAGCGTGTCTTGTGTCGGTCGCCAATGAACGCAGCTCTTTCTTTCTTTCTTTGATGACGCAACACAGCTGAATGGAGGGTTTCAGGGCGTCGACAGCGCATGTGCTAGGGCGCATGCGCAGTGGGAGCGTGCGTGCCCCCGCTCGCGTGTGGACACATTCCGGGGACACGCGTGTCATTGGTGGATTAAAGATGCGTGCTTCAAAATTCGGAAAGAACGCTATCAAATTTGTAAAAGGTTTGACAGTGCAGAGTAAAACAATACATTAAGCAAACGTGGACATAATAGAAATCACTTTTTAAATATAATTGGTTTTGTAATGAGTTCCCACAGACGGGGTATATTTTTCTCAGCTGGGAATGTCTTCTATGACAAAAAGTTGTAAAATATCAATGTATCTTATACTCAATTTGAAATATGGTTTTTCTCTAAAATCTGTTTTCAGCGCATTAAAAGAATTAGTACTTAGTGGTAGAATTTCAGTCTACTTACTTTTTAGTCTTTATAGTTCTACTTACTTTCAGTATTTTACTTCAGTCTGCTAACGTAAATGATCTCAACATAACATGTTTATGTTTCGAATTAATATTTAAAAAATTTAAAGGCAATTCCCAAATTTTAAATTATGTTTAAAGCTGCTATTTTAAAATAAATTATTTAGGTGTACTTGGTTATCTACGATTATTGAATTTATTACTCCATTTATTTTTTCATATTTCATTGTCATTTGATGTCGTGATATGGATAGATTACTTCTGTCTCTCTCTTCATAAATTTGTTCCCCCGTGGTAACTGCTTCACTTTCCGGGACATGCAGACGTGGGCGTCCTTCTCGGTGTAATTAATAAGGCTGGCGCTCGGTGATGCCTCTCCAAAACCACCCCTCCTCTCTTGCTGCTGTTATTAACCGCAGGGCGGCTGCGACGTATCCTTTTGTCGTATAGCTGCCATCGCGGATAAAGGATGGGGCGATCTGCGTGTGATCGATGCGGCCAACACGCTGGCAAAGTGGAGTAATGGCTTTGTTCCTCATCGCTATTTTATATTAGACTCATTTCCTCGTCGATGATCTTATACTGCGCCACATTGTGGTAGTACGATTGACAGATAATCGCCGCTTTTTTGCATGTACCTTGAATTATATTAATTTTAGTCGAAGGTTTATTTTCAATCAATGTGGAGAGTTTATCCATTTAATATTTTTCGAACTTCTGTATGACGTTATGTGACTTACTTGATGTTTTTGTGGTTGGATTTGAATGCCTGCGTTCTCAGATGAGCATAAAAACATTGGGTTTCAGTTAAAAATGCATAAATTCCTCATACATCTAATTCTTGTTTTAAACTCAAGCCGTTAACTTTGTGTTGATTAAAACTTATTTTATTACTTTTCGGCATTGTTTTAAAATTATATTGCAATGAAAATGCTTAGGAATTTTAACAAATTTATCAATATTGTATTATAATGTCATTGGAAGTGAAAATGGAATACGTCATTATCATTGCAACACCAGATTTGGAGGGGCGAACTTGAATTCGTCAGTGCCATGGAAATAGCAAAAGTCTTGCTTGAGTGTTAACTAGTACTTGATGTAGCCTGAAAGCCTTTACTTCGTTTTCACTAATTATAAAATAATGTAGCCCAAAGTAGTTAGAAATTTAGTCATTTTCTTGAGTCCTATTCCGCTCTCAATGTATTAAATGTGAGTAATTGGAAATTGCTGATGATTAGGAGAAGTTTTTATCGACTCGCAGAAAAAGTACGCGTTTATACCTATATGATGATGCCTCCCTTTTTTAAAAATTGTTTGAGCCTCGAGTGATCCAAAAAAGGAGCATATGGTGGTATTAAAAGAAGCTAAAGCAGCAAATTGCTGATTCGGAGAGTATTCATAGAAGTTGATTCGCCACGCAGGCCTCGTCGTCATCTCACTTCCGTTCCACTCCCCCGATTCGTGCCACAGCTCCCTCACCAGCCTCTCTCTGGATGCAAACAAGCAATCATGCATTCTGCACCCTCGAGCGCGCAGTCTTTTTTTTTCCTCCCGCCGGTGGCCGCCACCCTCTGCCTGACCCCTCTTCCTGCCCTCCCAATCTTCCCACCAGGTGTCAGGCCAATACTCCCAAACTATGGCATCCCCCACATGCTCCTGCTATCTCCGCTCTTCCCTTCCCCTCCCCTTGGAATCGCATCGCATCTTGGCTGACGATCAAAGAAACTCCAGCATTTCGCTCACGATCTTTGCCGCCTCCGAGTTATTTGCTGCAGCTGCCGGGAAGGTCACTGGGATTTTGTCTCTGATCATCTGACTGAGATGGTATCCCTGGGTCGCAGCGGAAAATAGATATTAATTATCATTTAAGGTGGAGATCTGTTATTTAATTGACATTCATCGAATTATATTAATAGACCTGCATGGAAACCCCGATCCGGCACATTTTTCAGTATGCTCGGAAGACAGATTCATTCCCCTTAATCCGTTGAAGCTGTTCCAATCTCGATATTTGAAAATCTTTCGTCGGTTCCTTCGCCGATGTTCAGAATGAGTGAGCGAGTTCCCCAGCCGTGTTTTCGGCCAGGACGCAACATTATTCTGTTTGCGTCTTCAGCTCAGCAGTTTCGAATTCTGCATTGGCATGAGGATGAGAACAGAACGAATTTCGAAACTTTTGTCTCATTAAGCCAACGGACGCGTCGAGAAAACCCAAAGCACATTCTATCTATTTAGTTTGCTATTTACAATTGCGAGTTTCTTTAAAGGTTCAATTACTTCATTTTTTACTCCTTTAACGCACTATTTTGCAACTTTTTGTTTAACTATTTTTATCAATATTGTTTGCTGCATTACATACATAGTTTTTAAATAGTTCATTTAATAATACTAAACGTATGTATTTTGTTACTGAAAAATATTTACTGAATTTTACACGCAAGCAATGCATGACGCATGTCAGTTATTGAAATTGTTGGCCCAATCCAGTAGGAGATGAATGTTTCCGATGCAGTAGGCGATATTCCCCGATTTGTGAGATCGTGGTATCGCACATCATGGCTGGCATCATTCAAGTGCCTCTTTTTTACTCTGTGGTTAAGTGTACACTTGCGTTAAGGTGCACTTTGAACTTTTTTCCCATTCTTGCATGGGGCAATAGATGAGATATCTGGATTTGAATTGGCACTTGTTGATTTACGCTGCAGAGGTTTTTTAACAAGCACCGATTGCTGGAGCATGTGATATCATTATCCTTGCTCATGAGGCTATTCCTCTCTTCAAATACGCTATGCGGGTCACAGGCTCGCAGGATACAGCACTCGCGGTATCGTGATGCCTCATAATTAATTAATTAATGCTTAGTAGTTAAGAATTTAATTAAAGAAAGCCAGCATGCAAACTTCATTGAAGCAATATTGCGTATAATATTTTAGTAGAATTTAAGCCTTTGTGCGTAGTCTTTGATGCAAAACGCAGACTACCCTTATAATAAGCTTTAGAGATAGGGTTGATAACCTGAGCAATGAATTATTACTAGGTGAATAGCGAGAGCTTTCAAACCACTGCCTACATTCCACGTCAAAGTATTCATTTGAGCAACTGAATGTATAGCAATTAGCTTTCAGGTGGTTGTACATGTCCCCAAATGGATGCCCCCTCAGAATCCAACCTATTATACTCTGATTTCCCTTTGTATTCCACTGGAACATGAACGTTCTCGTCGCATGTTGCAGCAAACTCCAATTGAGTGCTCAGTTTTCAGTGGCCCAATAATGCGCTCATTCCTTGTTAACAAGGATTCTTTTGTTCCGCAATCTTGGAGCGATGAATGGCAAACCGACCTCAGTTATTCCTCCTCACCATGTCCTCCCATTCCCACGCATCCATCTCCTCTCTAAACGAGGGCTCTTCATTCCTCGGCACTTTACAACTTTGAAATGCCTGCATTTTTTTACGCTGCGTATGATGAGGACTTTCTCTCTATCTCTCTCTCTGTGCCTACTCTGCCGAAATATCACTCGCGAGAGTTTACTTATTTTGGTTTGTTTGGTTTTTTGATTCCCGCCCGCACTTCCGCCCCGCGTAAGCAAGTTTCAATGCCGAAGCACGCGCGTTTGTACTCACTGAATGATCACCGTGCGGGAATGAGTAGCCCCCCCCGCCCGTTTCATCCCTCAACACTCCCATCATGCAATTCGTGCCACTCGCCAACGCGTGCGCTCTCAACCACCAAATCTCAGGATATAAACCTCTCGCATTTCCTCCCCTCACTTGTTCAGTTATTTCTCGTTTGATATTAGTTTTTATTTCGCGCAACTCCCAATTCTCCTTCTTCTCCCTTCTCTCTCTTCCTTTTCTTTCTTTCGCAAGTGCCTGTTTTGGAGGAGAAGCTGCGCTCCTTTGCTCACGCTTCCTTTATATTTTTAGTCGACTTTCTCTTTCGTATTTATTCAAGTACGCTCCTTCGTTCCAGCCAATTTACTTGCAATTTCTCTCGTGTCCCGTCTCCCAATTCCCCTCCCTAGGAGTTGTTCCTTGAGGCCAAGAATCGTGAGATGAGAGAAATGTGTTTTTTTTTAATCCGCACATTCAATTCCTTGTATTTTGATATAAGATTAATCCATGTCCAAACTAAAGCGTTTTACGATGCGAGTTTCAGCTGGAAATACCACTGAAATAGTTGCTGAAAATTCAATCTTTGAGATCGTGGGTATATTATAATGAGAAGTTTAAGGCATTTTAAAAGAGTTTGGAGGACTTATTAAAGAGAAAAGATGTTGCGGAAGGACGAAGTTGAGTATGGTAGAACCATTGAATTAGAGGAAAATACCTTATAGGCATAGGAAAAACTTCACATGCGAAGGAAGATAAGGGATTTCGCCGGATTTGGAAGAAAATAGACGTCATAGGTAATCGTAAGGTACATACATGTTCCAAGCGCATATATTTTTCAAAACGTTTAGATTAATGCTGAATATTAATAATAATGTTTGGTGGGTTATAATGTATCTCCGATTATAAAAGTAAATATATATTCAATCGCCGGCCTTATGCCATTCTAAACAAGATGAATGGGAATGAGTATGAGTTGAATGAATAAGGAATGCACATGATAATGGCGCTTAGCTTAATATAATGAGGTTTGTGGTTTTGAGATATTGAACTATAAAGGTTCAGAGAAACCAGTAAAGCTAGTAATACAATATGCAATATGTGGTATATATGGTGAAAATGTTGCAAAATCGTTGATTTATTATGTAATGATTAATGCCATATGATTATGTAATGATTTTTCTTGTTTTAAAACGTTTTGATTAAAGCTGAATATTAATGATAAAGTATGGTGGGTTTTAATTTCAAGGAAGAGGATATTGAAATTTAACTTCACGTTAATATCGGAGATAATTGGAGTTATCTTTAAAAACTCTCATTGATCTAATGACCAAAAAAATGCAATCTTTCTTAATATAATGTTTGTGATGAGTGAATGAGGATTATTATGGAAATGGAAACCATGGGTGCTGCTCTAACTTATACCTGCGTGTTCTTTCGTTCACTGTTAATTTGGAATTCTGTGCTCTCAGTAAAAATATACCCTTTCCGGTACTTAGTGTATACATTTAACTCACATCTAATGTCATATTTTTTGCCATTTCTGCTCGTTCTTACCAAACAGATCACTAATAAATATATTTTGCGTAAAAAAACATCGATATTTCACTATTCTAATATTTTTCACATCCTTCTGTGCCCTTTTAGCGGACGCATACACATTACAAAAGAGGATCCTCTGGTGTATAATTTATTCCATCTGAGGAGCCTTTTACTTTTTATCTAAAACATGAAGTTCTTTCACATTGTTGATATTTAAGGCTGCTTCATATTGTTCTCTCAACGAAAAAGTGTCGTCATTATCGGTTATGTCATCCGACTCCGGCGGATATCGCAAAGTGCGCCTCTGCAATTATTTCTTACACGCTTCAACTTCCTCGAGTGGCATTTTAGCGATGCGCCAGCTAGATAAGTGTTGAAAATGCTCAAAAGGGCTTGAGCTCTCAGCTTCATTCCTCGCTTGCTATAGAAATTAGTTGAGTGGTTGTTACTGGTGGAGAGGGAAAGACGAAAGCAAGAGGCAGAAGATGTAAATGAGAGGTTGAAGGAGTTTTAGTCAATAATTTGAGAAACAATTCAGAATAACTGTACACTTAATTCCGTCTCATGAATCTAAATATTGTACTAAGAGATCAGCGAGGGAATTGTGCATTTTCTTGAATTTGCGAGTTATGTTAAATTCCTGAATATATTAAAAAAGTCATCATCACAAATGCAAGGCTTTTTTTTCTGATTTTTTCACTGAAATAATTAATAAGGAAGCCAGTTTACAGCATTAACCACTCGCACATCGCTTTTCTTTTGTTTAACTCATTGCTACGTTAGGTATCCCTTTTTAACCTAATCTACATGGTCATTACTTGCGTGTTTGCTTTGCTAATTTACCTGTTAAAGTCGTCATTTCACATCATATTCCGTATTTTTAACACACTGTATGTGGAATGTAATTTTAGCTTTTACTTTTCATTTGATTGTAAACTTAAATGCCGTCTGGTTTTTTTTACGTTAGCTCTGTTTCTACGTACATTATAAAAAGTAGAACTCTCACAAAATAGATTGACAAAAATGTGTAATTGCTTTATAAATTTTCAATGTTCCATATTTGAGCGCAGATTAATTTTTACGATAAAATGAGATGCGTTAATGCGATACAGGGAATGAAACCAATTGATTGCATACTATCTCAGAAATTCATCTAAATATCTCTCAATGCATACGTTCATTAAGTGTAACTTCATCTACTTAAGTGTTTTACGACTTGAACTTCGTGCTTCCGTGCGCATATGAATCCCACTTTTCACCAAACCCCTTGCGTCTATGGCTTGCGAAACTTGGCTTACAACAAAGTACAGGTATCTACTTTTGAGGGGCTATGAAAGAGTAAATACCCGTCCCATCGGGGCACGGCGAAAAGTTTTGCATATAATTCGCAGTCCGGCGCGGCGAGATTTCATAACTTTTTCTGCTTTTCTTTCCGCGCGCGGGAAGTTTGGCGCGTCGATGGAAGAGAGTTGAAGTTTTGGTTGATGGGAGGGAGATAAGGCGAGTCGTGGAGGACCGAGTGGAGCCGGATGAAAGAACCACCGCCATAAGAAGTGGGTCATGCCGAAGAGCGGGACGCCAAGGGTCGTAAAAGAGCGGAGGTAATATCGCTAGGAGAGGGAGGCAGATAGGATCCGGCAAATACTCAAAAGGAAGAGCTCAAGGGTTAGCTGGTGGCGCCACGAGGGACCTAGGATGAGAATTAGCGAGGGAGGCTCGGCGCTCGCTGCGAAATTGTCGGAATTCAAGTGTCCCCCATTAACCACCGCAAAAGAAGCAAACGAAAGACTAAGGCTACTTCGCAAGATATCTTAATTTGGAGTGAGTTAGATGAGAGTCTCTCTCGCTTCCAAGCGGGTTGGAGTTTTCTTCAAGCCGACGTTTCGACAGCTGACTCTTCTATCATCCTCAGCCAATGAAAGGCTTGATAAAGTTTGGTAGCATTTATAAAGTTCTGGTTGGTTGATGAGATGCCACCTGATTGATTGTTTGATTTTTTCCTCGTCCATTCCATGTATTGGTCGACTGGTTTTCAGTTGTGGATGAGTACGTCGTCGTTTATCGTGATATCCTCAAACATTAGAGCAACTACTTTCCGACCATGCATGGAGCTAACTCTTAACCGCTTAGAAACCCGAGGACATTAAACCAAGTCTTAATTTTCTTTGTAAAAAATGTATCTATCGATGTGGACAATCCGCCGTGCGGAGTACTTAAGGCCTTTTTGATTCATCGATTTTAGTTTGTCAGCCATGTTCTCAGCTCCTCTCAGGTGAAAGACCTGGTTGCTAAATTTTTAAGCCGTATGTATAAGATACGAATTATTAATATGACTACATAACCCGCAAAAAATGTTTTTGTTTTCTTCATTATTGTCACCAGTTTTTTTAGCATAATGTTGGTTCGAATTATAAAAAATTTCACTTGAAGTTTAATGAATATATCAGTTAGTGTCACAAAGTTGTACAAAAATCTGATAGTTTTCTTCACAGTGCTTAATTGTGATTGGAAGAAACTTCAAGCGTGAAATAAAAATACTTTAGGTCTCATAAATTAAATTATCAGCTGAGATGTATTTTTACCGTAATTTTGGCTCAACATTGATATTTTTTGTATTTGAGCCAAATATTTTTAATATTATTCACCAAGATATCACTGTCATCGGTTTTTGTTCTGCTTTTGTTTAAGTATAAAAATCTTATCCAGAGGGAATGCACGTATGCCATCTCAAAGCATAACTTGTGAGTAAGAGTTTTAGCCATGTCCATGAATTTAGTCGGTTTCAATTTTGATCTTGCATTTATGAAAAGTATTTATGGAATAATGATTCGTTTCAAAATCATATTGGACTTGAGTGAGATGACTTTAACCAAACTAATTGAACTTATTCACATCTATCAATTATTTATTTTAATATCCAATACTGCTGTAAACTAAATATTTCTAGAAGTTAAAGAAGATTTTTATATCTATTAATATCCATCATTCCATATGAATTTACTTATGTCAAATGCTAGAAGTTTGAATGCAGGTGTTAATTAGGCGCCGTATTGGCCGAAGAACATTAAATGACGTTTGATGTTACTCTAAGGTTGCTTGCTTTTTATGTGTCATAAAATTGCGTTAAGTATCGTATATATGTATATTTCTCATTTTCCCTTCCTTTCGCTATGCCCTTACTTTGCTCTCTTCTTTTGTGTCTTTGCCAGCATTTTTCTGATATCAACAGTCCCCAAAGACGCTCGGCGGAAACAATCTTATTCGAGATGCGAGGATATTATCCTGGTAGGATAGGTCAAAGGTCGAAGTTCAAGACGGTGGCAGAGGGCGTGGATAGATAGGAGTTCGGGGAAATGGACTGTGCCTTGTGAAGCTTCGGCCGTATCCTTTATCTATCTCCTTCTTGTGTTTCCAAGGCTTCCGCGCCCCAATAATACCCACTGCCATGCGTTCTCCTTTGTTTTTTCCTGCGAGCGGAGGTGCGTTTTGTTTCCACTGGAGCACACCACCTTTTTATGCCGAGTGCCGTAAACTCCCTTGCTCCCCTTTGGCAATTCTTTGTGAGTGAAGAAGCAAATAATGGTGGTTCTTACCATGTTATCGTGGGATTTTGCTTCAACCAAAATATATTTGAGTCCCATTGCAGCGTGCGAGCCGTAGCTATCGGCTGCTATGCTTGATTTTGAATGTCTTATTTCTTTGTGATATTTACAATCATAGAGTGGGTGTATTTCGATAATCGTGTAAATTTCTTCACGTCAGGACCCTGATTATCAGATAAGTTTTGTTGTGGTAAACTTTGTTGTCTCACTTATATATGCTAATTTGGAGCCGTAACGTCACTAGGATCGAGCGTTCTTGTTACTTCAAACTATTATCGCCATGTATGAATGAAAATATATAACAAGACGAAATTTTATTCCATTTTAATTATATCATATGCCATCAAATAGTTGTGTCCGTCAGTCTGTTTACAATCCTTCAAAAAGACTCCTCAATGCTCTTAGAGCAAACATTTTCTTCTGGTAATGTAAATATTCAGCCAACCTTCGCCACCATTCACTCAGGTGTTCCGTTCTACTCGCGGTCGAGAAACTTCCTGTTGTGGTTGTGTTCAATAAAAATAAGCAATTTCAATTTCTCCCACTAGGGAAAGAGAAAGCCAAGCCGCAAATTGAAAACACATAAAGTTGTTTCCTGGGAGCTAACTCTCGAAGGAAACTAGTTTTCGACCCATTACAGCCCCTAGTTTTCGGCAAACTGGATCCTGAGGAGCGGCGGTAGGTGGGGGCGGAGGGGGGGAGGGGAGCCTACGATTTTACCCCATGTGGATGCGTGGGGGCAGAATTGGATGGAAAGAAGGAATGGGTGCAAAGGCACGGTGGGTGGCGATGGGAGAGAGAAATAGTGTGGTGTGGTGTGTCTAGGATAAGGTCCATGGTAAGTGGATATGAATATCCAAGACTACGCATGTTAAGCAGGCTTCGTTTATATTTTCCCCTATGTATCGATTTATAGAGGCATACTTTTACTATTCTGTGTACCAATATGTTCCAGTTTTTTGACTCTCGGCACGTAGTGAATTCATAATTCATGGGGAGTTATAGATAAATTCTCAAGACGTTTTCGATTTACAATTATTTTTAATGTCCATTTATCCATGTATCTTACTTTTGAATTGTCTTTGTGTAACTTTTATCCTTCTTCTCCCTTCGATCCTCTTACTGCGCATTCTTTCGGGTGTTATTCCTTCACCATCACGACGTTTTCACCGTTTATTTCACTTATCAGTTCCATTTTGGGTGCAACAAAAATTTTTAAAGTAAATTAAATCAAACTACTATGCAAATTTTGGTATTCCTGCTTCAGATTGTTGACACATGTCACTGAGAGTAAAATTATGACAGGGATTCTTACCCTTCGCGTTAATTTGGGAAATCAGTTACAGGGAAAATAGTAAACCTACTCGGAAAGAAATTGATTAGGGAAATGATTGATAAATTCAGCTACCAAATTACGAAACTAAAATAAAATATGCGTGTCTGTTCATTCTGCTTTAATTAATTACAGTGTATGAGCATTTACTCGGTTTTATATCTACTTTTTGTATCTCAAACTTGGAATTGTTCTCTCAACGTCCATTTTTGAAGGAAAAATTGAAGGATGATGGGAAATCAATGTTTGGGAAAAACAGTCGCCTCTCCCCCCTTGAAAGTGGCTCATTTTTGATGAAATCGATCGGGATTCTCAAAAAGCTCTGCGGAAAAAAGTTGTATCTTTTACAATTTTTAAGATGGTGTTACCCTTTTTTTAATGAAAAAGGTGAGGTTTTTATTTAAATTTTAATAAAAATTGCGAAGGAGAATTGTCTTTCATCGCGGCACTGAATTGTAAAAAGATAAAACAGGCATAAACATTCCCGCGTAAGACGGAGGCAACTCGTGTTTGATGTGGTGGTGAGCTGGGTGAGAAGGGGTAAGGAATGAGTGGAGAGCGAGAAAGAGATTGTGGGGGCGAGCGGTTTGGCTCCGCAGCAGGTGTTCTCACGAGATTGAGACGACGCGGAGTGATAGAGTTGAGGGCGGCTGTGGAGGATTGTTCTCGCGCCCTTTATAACCGAGCGATTAATGTTTTCTCCGGGAGTTGTCTCCGAGAAACGTAATTATAGGACATTTTGTGCTTTCGGCTTACGGCGCTGAGAAACTTCCCGGAGGTTGAATGAGCTCCATTTAAGTCATTAATAAAATCGCTCGCATCTAACGAGAATCCCTCCGGGTTCAAGGGAATCCGTTTTGCTATCGTGAAAACACACTGGGATTCAACATTGCCCTTTCCTTGTTGGTTATTTACTGTTTTTCCTGGAAAAGGTTGTCTTTTAATATGCAAACTGTGTTCATAAGTGGGATCAAATATTATAATAATCCTCACATCAAAAGTTTATCATCATTCTTAGGCACGATTTGATCCTTCCGTTTTCCTTTGAGGGAGTCCCACGTGAATTTAATTAAGATTTTCATTTTACTGTCGCTCAACATCTTGAAACTTTTTTGAACCAAAAATATGTAGATTTAAATTGTCTTATTCCAACGTTTGGGAAAATATTTCATTAATTCAACATGTCAATCACTTGAAAAAGTGAAAAAGTGATTTGAAATATTCAAATATTTCATTTGAATTTGAATGAACCTCTGGAAAGTATCTTGATAAGTTTTGACACTATTTTGATATCTATTACTGATGTGGGGATCATATTAATTCGTTTAAAGGAGAGGGGATTTAATAATTTCCAGTCCGCATGGGCTATTCACTGATTCATTCCAAGTTCAAATGTCAAAGGTCATCTTTTGCGTAAGAAAGCGTGCGATAATAATATATACACACCTACTTCTTTGAGCTTCGCTTCGCTTCATTTAAAACATATCTTATTTCGCCGAGGAGCTGGGGTTAAAGCCTACTGCCCTACCACTTCACCCTCTGCCCTACTCCTCGTTAAACATCCGCCCTTAAACGTCTGCGAATAAATAGAGGATCGGTTGTGGAGAGGCTGGAAGCAAGCAAGCAGGCAGTCGTCCCGTTCTCTGTGGCGGACATCTTCAATTTGTGAGGACCGTATTTTCAATTAGAGTCACCCCCGATATCGCTGCGAGGCTCTTCCGTCTCCATACGCACCCCTTCCAACCCTCTCCTCCTCCTCCCCTTCACTTCCCCTCTCATTCCCATCTTTTTCCTTTTCTTTCTTCCTCTATTTCTCATTTCTCACTGCCGCTTCTTATTCTGCTTCGACGGCTCTTCATAAGTGCATGACTTGACATTCTAATTTATAATCTCAAAATGCGCTCTTCTTTTTCATTACCTCCTGTGCATTGGACGATCATTTAATGAAATGAAAAATCTGGTACTTCTTCATTAAACGCAGAGAATTCCGCTCACAAATTATGATATGGTGATAAATTGTATTGATGATGTACTTGTCCTTAGAAGGCTTTTTGTGTCTGGGGAATCTCAAAAATAGTGCATAAATTTTTTTGTGTCACAAGTGCTTTTTTCTTCTTAGTGAACTTCGTGATATTTTTTTCTGAAAATTTGCCAATTGCGTGAAAAAATACGGCTACGAGGAGTTATATTTTTCGGGAAGTTTATCCCCAAAATGTACAAAAACGTTCATAAGTAATGGCCTCTCTTCTAAGTATGATATTATAAATATTCAGTTATTCTGTGAAGTAATGGAACTAATTTTCTCAATTTATTAGTCAACATTTGATTTATCAGCACAATAATAATAATAGCCATAGGGTTTTAATATTGAAGATACATATACTAGAAAAGGATAAATGAATTAGTATTTGAGTTGCATTCATGTGAATAGTCTATTTATTTCCTGTTTAACAGTACAACTAACAAACAATTGAAGATCAATCAGCGGACACTTTCATTTATCATTTATCGATAGAAACTCGAGATCAATTTGATGCTTCAGAGTAACGTTTACTTTTTTTGGAGCAATTATTATATACAATTAATGCGTATTTTTAACATTTTCTTACAAAAGGTCTAACGATCACCGATTAATAGGTTTTACGCATTCATTCATTGTTGTTGGGAGATGCTGAAAAGAAAATACCGGGAAAAATAGTTGTTGGGTTAATATGGTTTTTTTAATCATTATTTTTTAGTTGTAAAACTTTCTTTCTGTGATTTGGATAGATATTATCTGAAATGATGCAGAAATAAGCATTTGCAAACTTATATTATGTATTAAAAATTTATATTTATGCCTCTTTACAAATAAAAAAAATTCCATCCAAATGCTGATCACTCCCATTGCACTACCTTTTCGTGCTTAAAATGATCGGAAAATAGAATTTTTTAATTATCTTTTCTCTTGGGGGTTCCCAAAAAAGAAATTAATTGATTACATTCATTCGAAGTCAAACGTCAACAAAGTTTGGCCCTCAATAAGTCCTATTTTGATTTCGCGAAGAAATGCCTTGACGTTTTGCGATTCTTGAATCAGCATTTTTCACGACCCATATCTCACTGTTATGTGGAATAAACCACCCTGTAGCTTAATATTGGGGAAACTTGATCGTGAGGAATGAGTTAATGGCCCATCAGTCGTCTTGCGTTGATAATTTAAGCTTTACATGATTTCTTACTGTGTCTTTTTTTGTCCATTTGCTGTCGCTTTTATTGTTCCAAGGTCGGAATCCTCGGCAGTCACATTCTGACGGCGTGTATCTCCTCCTCCTCCCGATAACTTCTATCACTCGCAATCAGTCGTCCCCCCCCCCCCCACCACCACCACCACCCTTCCCCGAAAACTCCTCCATCCTCCTTGTTCTCCATTTTGCTTCCGAAAGACGTCTCTGTCTTACAAACAGAAGCCATCATCTCTCTCTCTCCCTCTCTCTTTGGCCTCGTATTCCCCCTCCCCCGCCTCCGCCACTTTCCCCGCCTTGCCCTCCCGCCCACTCCGCCATTAATTTCTGTCCCACCTAATGAAGGGGAACGCTCAACCCTCTCCACCCCTTCCCCACCCTCACCTCCTTCCCCCGCCACCCCTCCTCACCCCCTCCTTTTGAAATTCAAATGTTCGGTCGAAGATTTGGAGGTTGGGAGACGAGTAGTCGTCAAAGAAAATAGTGAAAAGTTAGCGAGTTCCGGTGTGATCCGCAGCGAAAGAAGCTGTGCAGACTCCGCGGTAGACTGGAACATAAGACGCCAGGCTGTGTGGGACGAGAGAGAGAGAATTGAACGGAGGAGAGACTGCTCCAGTCTCCTTAGAGCCTCGAATTCACCCCGGTGTGGGCTACGGGTTTTTGTGCTTGTTGATAGTTGATAGAACCCCATATTACAAGCATTTATTACAGTACTATTTTCGTGGAGATGGATATGAGCAAAACAAAAATATCGATGGAAGAAGTAAAACAGTGCGCCCAAGCAGAGAACGGTGTTATTTTTTAATATTTATTTGATTCAGTCATCCTCCGTGGATAGAACAATCCTCTTCATATCGTAAAAATTGCCATAATCGCTGTACTTATCAGGCTTTCACTGCCACTAACAGTCATTCAGAATATTCTGGGTGACTCTCTAGAATTTGCATTGGACATCCATAATTGATTAATCTATTTTTTAGTTAAGTGTTATATTTTGTTAAACTAGTAATTCGAAAAAATAAGAATAAATTTAATGTTCATTTATTTTTTCTCAGATTAACGTTGCTAAAAAATTAATTTGTTGTCCCATCGACCTCTCAGTGTAGGTAGACAGTAAGCTTTGAGGAACCACCATGCATTGAGAGATCGAACTTTGAGGTAAAACTCGGTGAATTTAGGCGATATAACCTGCATAATATCTTTCATTAAGAAAGGGCAAATATTTACCATGTTCCACAACTATGAACGATGCGAAATCGTACCAAATTTTTAGCTCTCTTCCCGTGCATTTGAGGATTATCGCATCGATTCTTGTTAAGAGTAAGGAGTGATAATTTTTCCTCGGAGCAATGCTCTTTAGTCGCCCTAGTCCATTGGTGCCACGGAGACGTATCTCTCCGTGTTTAAGGTAACTCCTCTCGTTCGTTTCTCCAACTCTATTGAGGACTTCGGGCGGACTGGTACACGTTTTCACGGATTGTTTTCGAGAGCAGAATTAAGCAGTAGGTGCCCGCTATAACGATGCACTCGTTACCAAAATGTGGAGGGTCGGATTAAGACTCGTTGTGCGCGCGTTGCGAGGAAGTGGAGGGGTGGCTGAGAGAAAAAATGCTGTTAGAGTATCATATAGAGGGTGGGGAGGGGAAGACGAGAAGAGAGGGTGGGGGGAAGGTGGAGGGGAATAAGTGAGAGACGGTTTTAGCTATTCGTAAGTTCCCCCATGCTGCCCATCGTTAATTTTCAATGTTTTCGGCTTATATTAGAACGTGTGCATGATTTTAATTTTTACAGCAGCAATCATGTCGGTTTATTTCAAAATTTTCAATTTCTTCTCGTTTTCAAGACGCTGACAAGAAGGGGAATATTATTTGGAGATGATGCTCTATTTGGCTACTTGTGAATTTGGCAACGTTGAGGTTTAACTCACATTCACCCCATTTGATTGCGTGTTGTCAGAAAATGATATCTTGGACCCCTTTGGCTGAATTTATTCGCAGGCCTATTACTGTGAGATAGTCTACTCTTTGATTTTAGTCCTTATTAGCTCCTTTTAGACAAGCTTATCAAGTATTTTCAGGAATAAAGTTCTTACTTTCTATATAGAAATTATGTGCTTTATACATTAGTGTTTAGGTACGCGATGATAAATAAAAAACAAAAATAATATATTTTTTGTGATTTTTCTCGCTTAGTTTTCACTTTTTGAGTAAATGTTTTTGTATTTGAAAACGCATAATGGAGTTTTGCACAATATCGGCCGCTATCATCACTTTCATCTCTTATTATCTCCTTTTTTAGGATTACTTGTGTAGAGAGCAGAGTGCTTAATCCCTACATTGGAAACTAACCATTCCATCGTTATCAGAGCTCTTAGTTCACGTTGGGAACGCATATTTCATAATTTTTTTATTAATTTAATACTTTTCTTTTCTACAGAAAGGTACTCAGAACTTGGGCAACCATTATTCATATTGGTTAAGGAATGAAATAGTAAATTATTGTTGAATAATTGCACCTTGAACAAGAATTTTTTATTTTGATAGACGGGTGGAGTAGGCAGGGGTGGGGGGGGAGGAGTGGTGAGCCTTAAAGGAGGTGGGACATTCATAAATGTCTCCAGGGCTTTCTTTCAGCACCCTCTTCCTTCTTGTCACTGCCTGTCCCTGTTCCCCGCCGAAATGGCGTCGCGTCGTCGTACGCAACTCCAATCAGCTTCCCCCGTTGAGGCAGTCCGTCCGGAGGAATGAGGCTTCTTCCTGCCTCCTCTTCCCTTGCCACCCATCTCACGGCTGTGTGTCTCGATAGTTTGCTACATCAGTGACTTTATCCTTTTTTAAACCACGATTACAGTTTGCATTGAGGCGACTTGTCTTTTCCGTTAAACACAAACCAAAGGAAACTATTCCCATTAGTGCTTGGGCATGCCGATGGTGTAGTTTGGTAATTATCATCTGAGGAAAAAACAGCACGATAAAGCGGCCGAACCACGACGTAAAATATTTTTGTGATAAAATCAGCTAGGCTGAGAAATAGTTGCTTGAAAATTTATATTAACAACAAATTAATATTTCTTTTTTTCTGCATTTATTGCGTACGAGTTTTGTTGTGATTCATAATAGTTTTTTGGGGTTTTAATATCCATGAAGGAGTCAAGAATCGCATGAAATTTGAATTGAGTTGAGGTTTAGAATGTTATCAGCCTGATAGAAATATTTTAGCTTTATCTTACGTTTTAAGTTTTCCTTGTTAGAATGTACAAGTGAGACCATAATCCTCAGGTTCTATTAAAATACGGTAATTAAACTATTGGAATACCCCTCATAAAACAAGTGGCGTGGCATTCCATTTTCTTGTGTCTCGCGTACTTATTATGCCGTGCGCATATTTTATCACACCATCAATGGTCGGTAATTCAATCTTAGGGTAAAAATTCCGTGTGAGCTCACTTCTCAAATCCCCATTAAGTATTTTGAACGTTAGAGAGATAGGTGGTTTCGTGGATGGGACATTGGATTACTGAACTGAGGTTGCAATTTCGGAACGATCAGCACAATATTGTGGTTATGGCGTGATCTTTGGTGAGAGCCTCCTCACCCTAAATGCGCAATATTCACTCGTTTTGTGCTTTGTCTGAGCTATGACGACTCTCAATCATCGAAACAGATGTTCGGGTCGAAAACCATATGAGGGTGTGAGACGTAAAAGTATTCATTGAAAGAGTTATTTGGTTTTCTCATGCACGTTATGGATGTTTTACGTAAATATCTCATAAAAAACCAGTTTTTCTCTAAGTACCATTTAGGTGTGCAAATTGCGTCTGCCAGTATTGAGAGCGATGCTGACCAAGGCATTTGAGCAACCTTTTCGAATAGAGAGAAACGTCTGCTACGTTCCCATCACATACACGAAACTTAACTAGTACCTCAAACTTGGCGGCAGTATGCGATTCTTAAAAATAAATTTCGCTACAACTTGACTCGAATTAAGTTGGTTAATTCATGGAGTTAAAAAGTGCAACTTTACTTGGCACTGTCACGAGTTGAGAAAATCTGAAGCTCCTTGTTGAATTTAGTCAGAATCAATTTGTTATTTTTGCAATACGCCCAGTTTACCTATTGACTATATTCTTAACTTGATTTCATGATTTACAAACGGTCAGAGCTTTATTCGGTAGATTACTTCTCTTGTCGGTATAAAATCCAATTACATCACTTAGGTGCGTTGATGTTACCGGACCCAAGTGTTATTTGGGTTCCTCAAAATTGCGGATGGATTCATTACCTGCAACTGCATTGTATTGCATAAGAAAAATGTGTATTATACCTACTGCAAACATTCAATGTGCAATCATAATCATGGCTAAATTTAATTCGATTTAAAGTGCGCATTTTGCATTATATTACCACATAGTCATCACAGACTTGAACAGGCTGTCTCTGCATTCTCCCGAGAATTCCCTTTAGTTAGCCCGTTAAACATTTAACAATGACTGAAGAAATGTGGATGAGCATGAGCAAATATTATTTTAATCGAAATGTGAAACTGAAAGAAAAAGGGAGCATGAGTGAGTCATCGCTGGCTATAGCGCAAATCAACAGATCTTATAGAACTAAATTATGCCATGCATTTCCATTAGACTGCTCATCGAAGTGTCCCGGGTTCAATTCCCGGTTGAAACCTTTTGAACACCCCCAAATGGACTCTTCGGGGTGTCCAAGGGAAGGGGCTGGCCCACCCACTGCCCTGAAGGTGTGATATTCGCACGCCTGTGCCTTAGTATGA